>NW_024962262.1:16897265-16898013 GCF_019238085.1 Lagopus leucura
ATGGTGGCATACCATTTGGCCGCTTTTGACTCCAGTTCATACTGGAGTTCTAACATGTCCGGCACAGCAGCACTCAGTGGGGGTGTGACTTCATTCAGGCCACGGTAGTCCACCGTCAGCCTCCATTCTCCACTGGCTTTACGCACTGGCCATATGGGGCTGTTAAAAGGCGAGTGAGTTTTGCTGATCACTCCCTGGCTCTCTAGTTGACGAATTAACTTATGAATGGGGAGCAAAGAATCCCTGTTGGTGCGGTACTGACGCCTGTGCACCATTTTTGTAGCAATCGGTACGTGTTGCTCTTTTACTCGCAGCAACCCCACAACAGATGGATCTTCTGACAGGCCAGGCAAGACAGACAGCTGCTTAATGTTGTCTGTGTCCACAGCAGCTATTCCAAAGGCCCATCGATACCCCTTAGGATCCTTGAAATGCCCCCTTCTGAGATAATCAATACCTAGTATACATGGAGCCCCTGGGCCCGTCACAATAGGATGTTTTTGCCAGTCCTTACCAGTGAGGCTTATCTCAGCCTCCAACACAGTCAATTCTTGAGAGCCCCCGGTCACTCCAGAAATATGGATTGATTCTGTCCCTTCATGACTCGAGGGCATCAGAGTGCACTGTGCACCAGTGTCCACCAGGGCCTTATATTTCAGTGGTTCTGATGTGCCAGGCCATCGAATCCACACAGTCCAATATACTCTATTATCCCTTTCCCCCCCCTGACTGAGGGCAGGGCCCCCCT
>NW_024962262.1:16898113-16927045 GCF_019238085.1 Lagopus leucura
CCCCATGTCTTCTCCATGGTCACGTAGGTAATACCATAAGGCAATTCGCGGTGTATTACCCCTTACTTGAGCTGGAGAGCGTTTGCTTCTAACAGCTGAGATCTTTGATGGTGCACGTGAGAAGGAAGGTTCATCGTCTTTAGTTAGGTGGGCTCGGATCATCTCCTTCATCTCCTTCATCTCCTTCATTAGACTCTTTTGATTATCCTGATCTTCATCCAGCGTCTCTGATACTGCTACAGGTTTGTCACGGTTAATCAGTTGAGACACCTGCTCCGTCATTCTTGATATTGCAGCAACGGCAGAATGAATTGGGGACAGCAATTGTTCGTAGTTTTGGAGCGTAAGAATTAATTCATAAATTAAGGGCGTTCTCTGTTGTTCCTGGTATCTGTCACACGCTGACGTTAGTGTAGCGGCATATTTGTCCGGCGCTGTTGTCACAATTTTCTGCCATATCTCAGGCGTTGTCCTCACTTTTTCAGGGTCGCGGTTTTGGTGTGGTTGGTTAGGAACAAAGTCAGGGTCATACAACATTTCCACCACGCCTATTTCCCTCAAATACTGGATACCCTTTTCAACTGTATCCCATTTTTTCATTGCAATCTTCAAGCCATTTTTGAAGGGATACTTTTCCTTCACGGCTATTAACACTCGTTCCCAGAGGGAGGCAGCCTCATCCGAACATCGACTAATTCCTCTATCAATAGCTGGATCTCTGGCAATGGCACCTAGTTGGCGAGCTTCATTACCATCCAGAGACAAGCTATGGGCCCCACTGTCCCAACAGCGAACCAACCAGGAAACAATACTTTCATTCAGGCGCCGTGTGAACTCCTTTCTTGAACCTTGGATTTCAGTCATCTTTAGAGGCCGGCGAGTAGTAATAGAGACTTCCTCTTCATCACTCTCTTCTGCATGTCTCTTAGTTTTCGCTTTTGCCTTTCGCGATGGTGGTGGTTCTGAGGAGGGCCCCTCGCCTGGATCTTCCTCCTCCTCCTCCTCTTCTTCTCTTTTTCGTTCAAGACGCGAAGACACTCGTTTCCATTTCTTGCCCTCCACAGGAGCAACTGGTATTGTTACTGGTGTCTCCTGTGATTGATTAGATTTGACTTGGGGATTTTCCCCTTTGGCTTGAACCTCAGCTCGGAAACTCTCTCTCTCCAAAATGGTATTATATAGGGCACGGTAAGCACAAGCCAAACCCCAAATAAGTTGTACCTCCTTAGATTTATGTAAGCCGCATAGTCCCTGATTCAAATACTGGCTTAGTTTCTCAGGATCCCACAAGTGTTCAAGAGTAAAATCCCATGACACTGCGGGTCCCCATGCTTCTAAGACCTTTCCTAAACCTCTCCATATCCCCTGCCAGTCATCATTCTCTAGTTTTGGAGAAGACTCCTTCCCCTTATTACAAATAAAGAATACATTCAGGAGAATTGATGACACGCACACCACCATGACTATTAATTCAGGATTCAAAAAACGTTTGACAAACCGAAAAGAAAACCCGGAGACTGGTCTGAACATCGTGTTGTTTGTAAAATTAGCTATTCCATTTGGGATGTAGCTGTTTGTGAAATTAGCCATTCCTTCTGGGATGTAGTTGTTTGTGAAATTAGCCATTCCTTCCGGGATGTAAATGTCAAAATTCAAATCATACCACATTGCAAGTAGGTAAAACATAGGTGTCTCCATCAGTGCCATTAGGTACCTATATACGGATGCAATTCCAACACACGTAAATGCAAGATGGATTATTGGCCAGTAGGTTGTGAGTAACACCATTGCTTTAAATCCTTTACACAGCGCCCCCACGATAACGAGTGGGTTCATCAGAGGTGCCTGCTAAAAAGGGGTTAATGAATTGAAGCTAACAAGAGCAGGGAAAAAAAAAGGCACTACCCAGACGAAGTAGTGCTCAAAGTTTAGAAATATCCCAGAACACTGGCAGTACGCCTAATCTTTCAAGGTCAGGTTTTCCAGCGCAGAAACCTGAACTACTGATAATGCTCCCTAACGAAGCTCTCTAAGAGCAGAGAGAAAAAGAGATCCGTTCTAACAGCTAAAAAGCAGTCGTGCCCCGCGTTGGGCGCCAAAAAATCTGTCACGGAGTTGACCAGATCAATCTATGTCCGTGACAGGGGCGACAGGCCTCCGCCCTTCCCCCCCACCCCAGTCCCACAAAAATGGGAAGGAAGGAAGGGAGGAAAAGAGCAGCGGCAACAATCTATGGAGGAAAACTTATTTTACTATAATATTGGAATACAAGATAACACAATATATATACAATTTAATTGAAATTGAGATTAATAAATCAGACAAGATGAGAGAGAGAGAGTTCCCGGGACCGATTCAAACCTGAAAAGCTTGGAACGGCCAGGAAAGCACCCTCCAGCACCCACTGCCAGGCAGCAAGAGAGCGCCCCCCCCACCCGGAAGGGCCAGATCCCGTGACTGCTGTAATGTACAGGGATAGGTAGCTGGGATTGGGCAGTGACACTTTAATGCCCCGTACACTACATGATGTTTTGATGTGGAATACTGAAATACAAAAACAAAAACATAGAACCATGACAACTAGTAATCAACAGAATCAATAAAACTCTAAAACTCAGTGAAATTATTTTGTATTCCTAGAAAAAAAATTTATTAATATGAGGTTTTGTTTATTTTCATCTATAGAGTGGCTCCTTTAAAGCTTCTCAAGAACTGAATGTTTCACCAAATAATGTGGTCAACTAATGGATGTCATAAAATGAAATGTCATAATTTCCTCATTTCAATTAAAAATATTTTCTCTGTATCCCATCAGGCTAAAAGAGAAGAAGAGAAGATGTTGCATAGCACTGTCTCCTTGAACTTGTTTTTATACCCTTCCCTGTTACAATAACTGTACACGCTAACATCACAGCAATAGCACACATGTCCAAGATTTTAACCTCTTGTCTTTGATTTCAGTACTCCTGAGCTCTCTCTAATAAAAAGCCAAAAGTATGGTCTGCAGATGAGGAGACAAGGAATGGTTATTGTGCTCTCAGTCATGTGTTGTTTTGTTAAATGGGCTGATAGTCTGTATTTCTGATGCAGTCAGAATTTTTCTCCTTTGCCAAATGTGATGGTTGAGACTTGAGATCTGCCAAGCTGCTATTAGTGAACAGCAAAGATGTGACTGCAGCTTACTGGTTTTGAGCTGGAAAAATTTTGGTTGTGAGTGCAGGGAAGAAAGGGAAATGTTACAAGCAATATTCATTCTTAATGAGTTTTCAAAAACTAAACACTAAATCACCTGGGAAAGAAGGAATTGAAAAATAAGAGAACACATATTTAAAAGACTCTTTATGAAGCCCCTTGAAGACAGCAGGTTGGGTGTGGGCAAAAGGTAGGCAGGGTACATCCAGGACAACTAATCTAAACCAACAAAAGGGACACTTCATAGCATAGCATCTAACATCACATTCAACAATAAAAGCTGGAGAAACAGAAGGAGCGGGGAGAGGGGGGAGGAATTTTTTGGTGAAAAAGTCTTTCCTCCCAAACCACTGCTATGCATATTGAGGTGGTCCTTGAGAGACATAGAGTATTTCTTGTTGATGGGAAACAGAGAATAATTGCTTTCTCTTTCTTTGTTTCCTCACAACCATTGCTTCTTCTTCTCTTCCTTTATCCTTCACTTAAATCATACTTATCTCAAGATGTGAGTTTTCTTTTGCATCAAAATTTTTCTCCGCATCTCCCCTAGAGGAGATGAAGTAAGAGTGGAATTTAGTTCATCACTGATGTGAAATCACCACTTAAACAAATGAAAATAAAAGTTAAAAAAATCCACTAACTTCACCATTGCTACTACACATTTGGAACACATTTAGCAGCAATCTTTAAAATTAAGGTATCCTAAGGGCAATCACAAATGACTGACAATAATTTGCATATAGGACAGCACCTTCTCCATTTGTTTACAGCCTTTCTCATCTACAATATCCATGTTAAGTTTAAAATAAATATTAGTTATGAACATGTTCTTATCATATAATGCATTTTTGACACTATAAGATATTAAACAGGGCATTACTTTAACTAGAAAACAAATGAACTGTGCTTTTGTAACATGCACGATATGTATGTACTTACTTTCAGGCTTTATTTCTTGAGCAAGATACTGAATTTACCCCTTCAAAATATATGATTAATAAATCCTGAAGACACTGCTCCTTGTAGAATAATTATCATATGAATTTACTAGACGTTTACTGCCATATCTTTTTTATTATTATCATTTGTTTGTTTGAAGCAGTGATGTGAATTATTGAGTAGCAGAAATTATAAATAGTGACATCAAATGGATGAAAGTGTAGGCATTCCTGACTGGAAAAGTTCTTTGCTCCCTTTCCATAAATTTTATTCTCATGCATATGATCTTTTAAAAAATCTGTAAAGCAGAAGGTAGAAATGGTGCTATGGCAAAATATATATTCAACAAAAAATACAATTAATTCTATGTCATGTTTGATCAAATGCATTAATTAACATAACCAACCTCCCAAACTGAGATAATAGTTTGCATATCAGTGTAGAAGACATGAGACAAAATCAATTATTCTAATTTTTCTGAATTATATTCAAATCATTCAGCATTATCTTACAGTCTTGAACACTACCAGGGACTGCGACTCCACCTCCTCCCTTGGCAAGCCATTCCAGTGCCTGACCACTCTCTGAGAGAAAAAGTTTTTCCTCATGTCCAACCTAAACCTCTTCTGGTACAACTTGCGGCCATTGCCCCGGATCCCGTTAATTGCTTGGGAGAAGAGGCCAAACACCTCTTCAAACCTCCCTTCAGGAAATTGTAGAGTGCAATGAGGTCTCCCCTGAGCCTCTTCTTCTCTAGACTAAACAATTAAAGTTCCCTCAGCCGCTCCTCATAAGATTTATGCTCTGGACCCCTCACCAGTTTTGGTGCCCTTCTCTGGACACGTTCCAGGGCCTCAATGTCTTTCTTGTAGTGAGGGGCCCAACACTGAATACAATACTTGAGGTGCGTCCTCACCAGTGCTGGGTACAGGGGGATGATCACCTCCCTACTCCTGCTGGCCACACTATTTCTAATGCAGGCATCTACATTTCTACCTAATAGTCCACCCTTCAAATTCATGTCTCCAAAACATACATATATAAAAATCAAATAGCCTTCCCATTCCAATCACCTGGTTGGGTCTTTGCTAATTTATAAAAGTGATTTATCTTTAAGGACATCTTTTGCCTTTTAATGCATTTTATGAAAATACCTTTTACATTATCTTGGTAATCAGCCTTCAGATCATGATCTAGAATGACAAGTTATCCAGAAAAAAAGAAATGCAAACAAGCAAACAAATAAACAAATCAAAACAAACAAAAAATTAAAAAGAAACATAAATGTATGAAAAACAAAGAAACAAACAAAAGTTAATTTGAGAGCTTTATAATTGTCATAATCTTATGTTTTTTGGTTTTCAGTATTCCACATCATAACATAATGTAGTACACTAGGAGTTAAAGTGTTAATGCTCCAATTCCAGGTACCTATTCCCCTATAAATTTACGAAAGTTATGGGATCTTGTCCCTCCAGATGGGGTGGCCTCTCTTACTGCCTTGCAGTGGTTTCTGGAGGGTGCTTTCCTAGTCGTTCCAAGCTTTCCATGTTTGACTCCATCTCAGGAACTCTCTCTCCCCTATCTTATTTGATATATTAGTCTAAATTTCAATTAGATTATATATATTAATATAATATATTAATATATCATATTGTGTTACCTTGCATTCCCATATCATAGTTAGTAAAATAAGTTTTTTTTTCCATAGATCATTGCCACTGTTTTTTTTTTTTCCTTCCTTGAGCCCATCTCCCATCTCCCTGTCCCTTTTCCTTTTCCCTTCCCATTTTTGGGGCCAGGTAGGGGGCCCAGAGTCCTACTGCTCCCTTGTCACGGGCATAGGTTGGTCCAGTTAACTATATATTTAGATAATTAAATTGCTGTGTGTTTGTTCTCTTGATCTGACTCTCACTTTAAATCTTCAGGTTTTGAGAAGAATACTGAACATCAAGACCAAACTGACAAGTAACTTTACAACATGTACATGGATAATTCGTATATTTCTCTTATAATATAGGTATTCCACCTCTCTGAACTAAAGGAGGCATATGCCTTTAAGTATGATACTTCAAGTATTACTACAATAAATATGTGGGGAAAAAAATTGTCTATCTATTTTGTTTTCCATTATGAACATATTTGGAAGAGATCTAAAAGTTGTGTGCAAATACAAGAAATGTGACACCACAAACACATTCTATTTGTTCTCCTAAGCAAAACAAATGGTTATTCATTTCATCCCCACATTCACTGTACAATTTCAGCCTATTAATAACAACAAAGACTAACAGAAGTGTAGCCATACATATTTATTTATTTATTTATTTATTTATTCATTCATTCATTTATTCGGTAGGTAATATGTTTTACTTATGTCCTGAGAGTCCTGGTGGTGAAGTCAGTCCAACTGCTGGAATTCAGTGTTTTTTGTTTTGTTTTGTTTTTCTCATAGTTGCAAAATGGCAACATGCTTTTAATAAATCTCTTCGGAAATCAATATTTCATCTGATATCCAGTAAAGATACAACAATAAATAAAGAAGTTGTCCTCCACTAGGTACAATCATCTTACACTGCCAGAGAGGATGTAAATTGTCAGTAGGTGGCAAAAAACACAAGACGTCTACACAGTATTATAATAAGTCCTAGGAGACAAATCATCATTCTGCGCTGCTGAACAATATGGGGAGAAATGCATGAAAAAGTTCCTAAAGGGCAACGTAAACTCAGATTCTAGTATTTGAAATGTTCCTTGTACCGTATTTGCAACCACCTAGGGAGGTAAAATTTCAATTTATTAGGAACTGGGGAAATCTTTGAAATAGCCTATAAGGGAAGGATCAGTTCCATCTAAAGCAAATAAAACTCAAACCTAAAATAAAGTTTATGGGAAGGTTTTAAACTAAAGACTGAGGAAAATCCAACAGGTGCACAAGGGTGAAGTAATAAAATCTCTTCAGTATTACAAAAGCTGACAGAATAGAAGTCAATAACATTCAAGAAGGTAATAGATAGAAGCAATCTCTATAAATAAGATTTAACTGTACAGAGAACATCAAAACAGGCTAACAGACCAGGGCCAAATGGATAAGCGGTTTAATATAAATTACAGAAATGCAAAAAATTAAATGACCAAGCTGATTTTAAATAAAATTATTGGCATTGTAGACACTGAGAAATTTGATGGAAGGCTGATAACAGCTGCAGCACTGTAATTCAAATTCTAGCATGTAAATTGCATTACAAGTAACAGAAGAAGTTGTATGTGTGAATGTGAATTCACATGTTAAAAGAAAGTTTAGACTGAAATATGCTAAGTAAGTTAGGAACACCTCATTCCTTTGTATTGAAATACAGTGCCCAAATAGAATAATGTAGCAGTTAGACTATACTATTAGCACTTGGGAACACTATTATATATAAAGTATTTGAGGGGGGAGGAGGGCAGGGGGCATTTTTTGCAGATGTGGGTAATAAGTGTTAAATCTATTAAATTTCATTATGAAAGAAAAGTAACATTTGGACTTGGTATATCAGGTCAATTGCTATACATGGAGTTCCAGAAAGCTTTTTGGAATGACTCTCGAAAAAGTCCCTGCTACATTTCACAGCAGCAAAGAGAATTTGTACATTTGGATTAATAAAGACATAAAAGGAACAATGAAGGTCTTCCACCTGTGGAATCCAAGTGTAGAAGAATCAGTGAAATTTCAGAGTCACTTCTGCTATTTGCTGGCCAATGTATTCAGAGGATGAATAATTTTTGCTTAAAATGATGAATGATGTGCAGTTACTGAGAACTATAAAAATAAGTCTGTCTAAGAAGAGTTGCAGAAGGGTCTGACACTGTTAAGTGTCTGAGCAATAAAATAGCAGATGAAATTCAGTGTTAGCAGCTGAACAAGATCACACAAAAAAAAAAAAAACAGCATAAACTGCCTGTATATAATTATTTGCTTTAGGTAGCAATTACCACTTACATTAATGGCAGTCACTACAAATCATTTAGATAAATAAATAAATAAATAAATAAATAAATAAATAAATAAAAAGGAACAAGCCAAACTTATCAGCTTGAAGATGAGCAGTGGCCAAAAATACATTTAGAAAATCAGAATGCTGTGAATAACTAGGAAAGGAACAGAACAGAAATAGTAATTACATGACTGTAAAACTCTAAGATGCATTTACATTTTGTCTCCCAAATTTATTAAAGACTCTCTTGTCTCAGTAAGAGATATGTTAGAACATACAAACAGAAAAACTTTGGAGAAAAAAAAACCACAAGATATCCAAGGCTGAGGCTGAAATCCAGACAGAAGTTCTAGTGTTTCACTATATGGACATCTACACCCAGATAGATATCCCAAGGAAGAGCTATCCAGACTCTTAATTCCAGAAACCAGACAACCACACAACCATGGTGAAGCTTTCTTGCTCTAGCTACCAAAAATCATCATCCTCACTGTTGCCTTTGCTTCGGCAACCTCTGATTGGTCACCCTTGCTACGGTTATCTGTGTCCAATAGACATGTGGCATGTCTTGTCTTGCCATGTCTCATCATGGTTTTCTTATGAGTCAAGGAGCCCCCGCAGAGCCTGATGACTGTTACAGCCCCTCTTTCACATATTCGCTAACCACACAAGGGGCCCACACAGATTACGCCTGGTTACGCCTGATGACCTTGACAGCCCCCGCTTTACGTATTTCGTTGACTACATCTCTAACTTGCGTATTTTGTTAACTACACCTCACAAGATCTCATCCTGCTGGGGAATTTCAACCAACTGTATATCTTCTAGAAAAACAACACAACAATCTGTAAACAACCAAAGGAGAACTGTTACTGGACTTGTTTATCACCTATGCAAAGAGACAAAAAATGTTACAAATGGAGGCAATCTAGACTTCAGTGATCACACCCCGGTGAAGTTCATGATCTTGAAGGATGTGGACCAGGCAAAAAAGTCATTACCTTAAATTTTAGAAGAGTTTTCTAAAGAACTAGTTGGTTATATCCCTTGGGATATTGCCCTTAGAGATGAAGGAACTGATTAGCTCTGACAGCTCTTTAAGGACAATTTTCTAAGTGAGGTGTACGTGGTGAGACTGGAAAGCCTATATTTATGGTACTTTAAAAAAAAAAATAATAAAAAAAATACAAGTTTGGTTTGGGATTCAGTTTTTGTCTATTTGTCTATTTCTAAAGGAAATGTGTTTTCACTTTTCAAACCCTGAAAACACCAACATATCTGATATAGTGTGGCTGTAACTTTGAGTCACACTTCTGGGAAATGAACTGTGTGACAAGGAACAAGAGCCATCATTCTCTTCAGAATTGCATTTATGATCACATTTTTGCCCTTGACAGACCTATGTTGAAGATTTGCCCGTGTCTGGCCATGTGGATTGCTAGAGCTGAAGTGCTGACTTGATTGGCTGACTTGATTATAGCCTTGCTTTCTCAATATGGAATTTTTTATCATTTTAGCTGAGAGTGGTTATTGCCACCTTTTCTGCACACTTCATCTAGGTATAGTTGGACAGCCCTCTTCATGAAACCACTGACCCAGCTGGTCTTGCTGTTTTCTGCAGCTCGTGGCTCCCTGCAAATTATAGAATAGCTAAACTTTCTGCTCCTTGGAATCACACAACACAAACTTCAGAATAACAAAAATACATTCAAAAATCAGTTTGATAAATGCATAGTTCACAGACTCCTGGAAGATCCTTCAAAGATTAAAAGACACAATGTGTGCATTGTCACAGAAGAACATAGAGCAAGCTCTCTGTTCCTTTCTGCTAGATACATCATACAGTGCAATTATAATACTGCTTTTAAAGAATTTCTGAAATAAATAACTACTAACTTCTCTTGAAATAATAATAGAAACACAATTCTGGAGATTTCTCACGTTTTTTATTCCTCTTAAAAGGCAATTAAAAACCAACCAACCAAACAAACAAAAAAAACTCCACTAAACTACCTTTGAGGAAGGCTTCTCTCTGCTTACAAACTGAATCTTCATCATCTAACTGTGCAGCACAGCACCAATGGATGTGGAGAATGGAATAACACCTACTGCTAGTCAAATTTCACAAAAAGATTTGAAGGAGTTTAATAAAGACTGACTAAATCAATGCACTAAATATCGTTTAATGGTTGGAAAGTAGTAAATATAGTACAAGAACGTATCTTCCAGTTGAATTTCTTTTAGCTCATGAATTTTCAGGCTATTTCATTACAAAAAAGCATTATAAATCAGAGATTATTCAGAAACTCACTTCTGATTTGAAACAAAACAAAAAGTTAGGGAAAAGTACATACGTGCACTTTAATATGTAACCAAATGCTAAAATATGTGACAGAAAATTCACATAGTATAACACTGTCTCATAGAAATTTGAACACAGATCTGCAGTCTTTAAGTCACATATTAATTATGTATACCCTGAAGGAAAGGCCTGTTTTATAGAAAGAGGAGGCTTAAACAAAAATATTTTAAATAACAATGACATTTGTTGCACTGAATAAAGTATTTTTAAAAAATATTTTACTTTTCTTAGATCAGTCTTTTCCGAAATAAACAAAACAGTATGGTTTCATAGAATCATAAGATCACCAGGGTTGGAAAAGACCTCCAAGATCATCCAGTCCGACCACCCAATATTTCCTCACTAAACCATTAAGGCTGAGTAAAGCGGGTCTGTTCAGCCTTGAGAAAAGAAGATCTGAGGGGAACTGATTAAAATTTATAACTTTCTTAAGTGCGGGAGTCAAAGAGACATGGCCAACCTCTTTTCAGCATTCTGGGGACAGGACAAGGAGAAACAGCCATAAACTGGAGCATAGGAAGTTCTGCACCAATATGTGAAGGCACTTTTTCACAGCGAGTGTGACGAAGAAGTGGCACAGGCTTCCCAGGGAGGTTGTGGATTCTCCTTCTCTGGTGATATTTAAGACCTGCCTGGACACCCACCTCTGCAGTCTGCTGTAGGGAGCCTGCTTTTCAGGGTGGCTGGACTTGATGATCTTCCAATCCCTGCAATTCTGTGATTCTGTGACTGTGAAACCATATCCCTTAGCACAACATCTAAACATTTCTTGAATGCTTCCAGGGATGATGACTCCACCACCTCTCTGGGAAACCTGTTCCAGTGCCTGATCACTCTTTTGAAGCAGAAATTTTTCCTAATATTTAGCCAGAACTTTCCATGGTGCAACTTGAGGTCATTCCCTCTAATGCTATTGATAGTTCTGTGAGAGAAGAGACCAACTGTCATTTTACCACAGCCTCCTTTCAGGAAGCTGTAGAAAGCTATAAGGTCTCCCCCAAGCCTTCTCTTCTCCAGACTAAAGAATTCCAGTTCCTTCTCCCATTCCCCATAAGGCCTATGCTTCAGATCCCCCACCAGCTCCATTACCCTCCTCTGATATGCTCCAGGGCCTTTATGTCTTTCTTTTAGTGAGGGATCCTGAACTGAATAGAATACTCAATGTGTGGCCTCATCAGAGCTGAGCAAAGAGGTTTGATTTACTTATTTTTTGTTGGGCTGTGTTTGTTGTTTGTTTGTTTGTTTTTGTATGTGTGTGCGTGTATTTGTTTATTTCTAAATACTAATGTAGTCTTAATATGAAAATAAACACAACTTTTGTAAGCTTTAATAATGAACAGTTCACTCATTTGTAAAAATAATGCAGAAGTGTATCTATATTAAGAATATATTCCAACATATGAATGTTAACAACAGCATCTGTTAAAGTATATCTTATCTTAGACCATTTTTTTAATTTAGGTTTTAAAATGAAAGACTAGAAATCTTATCTTACTTTGTTGTATCAAGTATCACTGTATATTTAAAAATACCTGTTCCTTGGTTTCTAACCACCTGTTCAGAACAAGTTGACAACAGTAGGACAAATACATCTTTGTCAAAACTATTACATAGTAAACCTTTGCAAAGAATGAAAGCTTCTCATATAAAGTGTCTGCATGGGGGATAGATATTTAGTTGTCTTAAAAAATAAATAAAAAAATAAACATTTTTAAAAAATTCACTAACTTAAAATGTCTGATTCACACTACTGTTGATAGACTTAGGTTAATTTTGTGAACTGCCTGTATACATGGCCTTCATTAACACCATATAATTATACTGAGATTTCCTGAGCTTGACTTGTCAGATAAGATCTTATCTAGATGAATGGTTTTTCTTGCTTTGAATGCTTGAATGAATCTGAGAGTCATTTGGCACTTGGCAGCCTACATGATGACATGTTATCAGCCAAGTAGTGCAAAGAAAAAATTAATTATTTCAAAGAAGAAATGCATGATAGAAATATTTTAAAATGTAACAATAGCTGTGTAGGCTCTAAGGAAAAATAATTGCAAAGCGGAGACAAGTCCAATGAAGAAGAACATCTTTCTTCAGAAACTTGCAACAGGGTTACCTATCAGTGAACACAGCTGTCAACCATCAATCCCCTTGCTGGAACATTATTTGGAGAAAAAAAGTTAAAGTAATTCATGAAATGTTTTATTGTTCTCCTCCACATAAATTAATGCAACCACTTTTGCAGTTACTGTCATAATCTTGAGGCTATTTCTTAACATTCTTTTTCTCAAGGGAAGTCAGAAAGACAAATTGCATGTAGAGATAAAATGTTGGAATGCTATTTTTATTTTTTTATTTTATTTAATTCTCTTGCTATCTTATTCACCAGCTTACCTGTTGTTGGGCAGCCTCAGAACAGCAGAGGAGTGCACTATGCACTAGCTGTTTTGTGGGGGAAAAAAAAAAAAAAAAAAATCACCTCAAAATGGGATTTTGTCCACAGTTTATGGAAGCATAATATTTAGATTGTTAAAATCGAGTTTAGTAGTACCAGAGTAAATGACTTTGTGAATACAGGCTTGTAACTGAGGTTCAAAGGATGAAGGCTTACTTTGTTAATTTGCTACAGATACTTTGTAATGAAATAGCCAAGTCTACTCCTTAACTTTTCCCGAACATAAAGCACGTATTTTATCAGTTTTTACCTGTAACTGCACTTATGTCATAGATTACTTACTACACAAACAGTTATATCTCCAAAATATTTTAGAATTTAAGGTTATTTTGTGTTTGAGAACTAAAGCAGAATAAATTATGAATTAAAACTACAAAAGCTGTTCCTAAAAAGCTCTTGATACAGCTATTTTGTCACTCTGAAATCAATGCCTCCTTTTTAATTCCATGGTAAATATAACAGAGACAAGGAGCACATTAACACTATTTGTGCAGCAAACTCTCAGCTACAAAATGCTTTTTTTCAGCACAGTCACCACCATTAGCAGTGTGTTTTCACCAGTGATGAACAAAAGCCTGCATGCCATACTATAAAAATCTTCACCAGTGGAGGTGACCACTGTCACTGTCTCCACTGTTAAAATGCACTACCCACTGCCTCAGTGTGCTCACATCCAGTCTTGGCTCTCCATAAAAAATTAGCAAGTATTAGAATATCAGTAGGTGCCATTTTTTCCACATGGAGGAATTCAATTACATTCCTTTTCTTCTTATGCACTTCCATGTTAGGCAACATTTTGTCAGACTGCCCCTCTACTGCATCTGTCACACAACAAGATGAAACAAATTATTGGTGGGAAGGTTCAACATCTATAGTCATACCACCACCAACAGCCTCTGACATTATGAGTCAACATAATAAAAATAGTTTTTGACCAAATTGCTAGACTCTGCCTTTGCCTTATCACTGGGGTATTTCACAAAGTAACATTCTGGGTGAAAAAGAACAACAAGAGCATGTCCCCAAACTACAGCAAACAATAACCCAAGGAACAGGTATTTTGAGTCGTAAGTAGGATTTTCTTTCAGTTCTGTGTGAACCTTCAAACAGATAAATTGTAAGCAATTAGTACTTTCCATATGTACTTGATACATATTCTAGACTAGTCTTACAAACTAACTATTATTTCTATTTAATTGCTCTCTCTGTTTCCTATACAACAGAGTATAAGCTGAGTCTATAAAGAGTGAGTGAAAATGTAGTCTTCAGTGGCCACTATTATTTTTGTAGTAGATTTATATTGACTGAGAGGAAAAATAATCATCAAACTTCTGAAACAGTACAAAAATTTTCTCACAGCTGAGAACACCAAGCTGAGTGGTGCAGTTGACACGGTGAAGGAAGGGATGCCATTCAGAAGGACCTCAACAGACTTAAAAGGTGGGCCGAGGTGAACCTGATGAGGTTCAACACAGCAAAGTGCAAGGTTTTGCACTTGGGCTGAAGGACTCCCAGGCAACCATACAGACTGGAAGGAGTGGTCCTTCAGAGCAGCCCTGCAGAGAAGGACCTGGGTGTCCTGATGGATGAAAAACTTAACATGAGCCAGCAGTGTGCTCCTGCAGCTTGGAAAGCAAATGGTATCCTGGTCTCCATCAGAAGAGGGGTGGCCATCAGGGACAGGGAGGTGATTGTCCTCCTCTACTCTGCTCTTGTGAGGCTCCATCTGGAGTACTGTGTCCAGGTCTCGAGCCCCCAGTACAAGAAAGACAGAGAGCTCTTGGAGAGGGACCAGAACAAAGATGATCAGGGGACTGGAGCACTTTCCCTATGAAGACAGGCTGAGGGAGCTGGGCTTGTTCAGCCTGGAGAAAAGAAGGCTGCGGAGTGACGTCATTGCAGCCTTTCAGTACTTAAAGGGAGCCTACAGACGGGAGGAGAATCAATTCTTCGACAGGGTAGATAACTGCAGAACAAGGGGAAATGATTTGAAGTTGAGGGAGGAGAGATTTAGGTTGGATGTCAAGGGGAAATTCTTTACAGAGAGAGTGGTGAGGTGCTGGAATAGGCTGCCCAGAGAGGTTGTGGATGCTCCTTCCCTGGAGGTATTCAAGGCAAGATTGGATGGGTCCCTAGGCAGCCTGGTCTAGTATTGAATGGGGAGGTTGATGCCCCTGCATGTTGCAAGGGGGTTGGAGATTCATGATCCTTGAGGTCCCTTCCAAACCTGGCCATTCTGTGATTCTGTGATTCTGTGAAGACTGCAGGGAGACATGATTATAAACTTTCAATATTTAAAGGGACATTACAAACATGAGGGAAATCAACTTTTTACAGGACAGAGAGTGATAGAACAAGGTGGAATGGTTTTAAACTGTAATAGGGGAGATTTAGATTAGATATCAGTGGGTAGTTTTATACTGAGAGTGTGGTGAGATGCTGGAACAGACTGTCCAGAAATGTTGTAGAAGTACCATTCCTGGAAGTATTCAAGGCCAAGCTGGACGTGGTCCTGGGCAATTTGATCTAGTATTTGATGTAACAGCTGGGAACCCTGCCTGTGGCGGGAGCTTTGAAATACAATAATCCTTGAGACCCCTTCCAATTCAAGACATTCTATGATTTTATTAGGGGAAAAATTCAGCATTTGCTCTTGTTGAACTCCATGTAGTTGGTTATTGCCCAGCTGTCCAATTGTCAAGATCTTTCTGTAAGATCTCTGTACCACAATCCAAAACTGTAAATTGTTGAGAAGGACTCAGATACCTGTTAATTTTTAGATGAAACTCACCAATCTCCATGGAATTATAAGTATTCACCTGCTACAATAGGTCCATTACAATCCTGATGTTTACAAGTGAAAAGTTCACTCTCCCTGATTCATGTTCCTCCAACTCAGATAACTTAAAAGCCCAAGATTTGTTACCACTGAAAAAAATGAATGCAAAAACTCATTAAATGCATCTGTCTTTTAATCATACCTGTATGTCAGGTGACTACCAAGTATCTATCCATTGTTCTCCCTGGACTTTGTCCTGCTGTTGACATACTTAAATCTCCCCATTTTTATTTTGGTTTTTGTCTGACACTACAATAGACATTGTCAACCCAAGCTGAGTTTGGCTTTTTTTCTCTTATCCCTGCAAATGCAAACTGCATTTACATGTACTTCTTGAGGAAGACCGGTACATTCAGTAGTAGTGTACAGTTGAAAGAAAAGCACAGTTTGGATAACACTATACCACAGCAACAGTTAAAAAGATGATCCAACTGGTAAAAAACAAAAATGATCAAGGAAGAAATGCTTCCCTGTATCCAATGATCTAGGCTTGCAGTGCAAAACTCCAAAAAGGTGGAATCTACAGAAAGATATCCTTCCCCATTTGTAGTCAGTCCTCAAATGGGGTCTAGGAGCGGTGGAGCCTGGCTCCACCTATTCCAGTCACACAGGTGAATTGCCTTCACCTGTGATCCCACCACTGACCCAGTCCTTGCCTCAGGTGATCAATCAGTGGTTCAGGCTGTGATTCAATAGTTCCCATACATACAGGCAGAGATATATAGTCATAGATCTAAATATATGTATTTCTCTAGGATAATTCATATTCACTATTCTCAAAGATTGGTTTCACTGATTTCATTATGCTTTTCCAACAAATAAGGGGAATTTAAACTTTCAAAATAAGACTGAATCCTTATAAAAAGAACACAGATAAATCTAGTAAATTTCCCTTGTAAGGAAGGCTTTAATCCTTCCTTTTCTTTTTTTCTCTTTTCTCTTCTATTCTTTTTTCTTCTCTTTTCTTTTCCTCTTTTTCTTTTTTTTTCTTTTTCTTCCTTTCCACTTCTTTTCTTTTTAGAAATTAGCTTGAAAATCATAATTTTGGTAAAATATTTATAGCAAATAATTTTCTAATTGAAGTTCAATTTGGTTTTTAACTTACTTTGTGTGCATTTACTTTTTTTTTTTTTTTTTTTTTTTTTTTTCCTTGACTTAAAAACTGTTTGTTAACTCACTGCCTATATTGCTGCACAACTTTTAAAGGAATAATATGATAAGGCTGTTCTGTGGAAGTCTTGTGGTTGACATTGTTTACTTTCATTGTGCTTTAATTTTTACCTTATAATTTCAGTTTTCACAACCCATGATGTATGACTAGCCATCTGATTACATACGATACTGATTCTGATTTTGGAGATTAAATGATAACTATTAAAGCTGAATGAGGAAACTATTTCTATTGATGGATCTTCTTTTGAAATATTTACAATCTGTATAATGAGAAGTCAGCTTGATAGGTAAGTTTTATGACCATAAATATATTAATCGCATGAACATATAATCTCATGCTATCAAGAAAACAACTAAAATAAACTAAGACAAGAAAGTGCCTGATAACATTGATAAACATTTGTATAACAATGAAAAATCAGCTGAAACAGTCATGTATTTTCAATACTGAAAAAATCAGACACTTGTTTGATAGGAAAAAAAAAAAGACATCTAGTATCTAATGAATTAAAATACTTGGCTTTTTTTTTTTTTTCTAAAATAAACAAGCGAAAACATATTCAGTAATATGATCCAAAATTAATCCTTTTTTTTTTTTTTAAATGCTTTTTAAAAATATTCTTTGGTGAAGGAGAGGAAGAGAGAAAAGATAATTATGAGAACATTATATTTTTTCCCCTGTGAAAATGATTATAAAAAGTCACAGATTAGATTAACTGAAAGAAAAATGAGCACTTAGCAAATTAAATTAAAGTAGCATTTTTACAGGAAGAAGCATATAGTGTACTTATTTTTGAGGAAGAGTCAAGGTTAATATTTGCATTAGTTTTATGTGAACACAACAGCATACATAGGTTCAAAAAAAAAAAATTGTTTTTGATTATATTGCAAAATCTCCTGAATGGAGTTCCAGATTGCAATATATGCATTTTGTCTATTTTTATTTTTGCATACATGATTTTAAAGGTATTCTTCTACTTTACGCACAGTTCATTTTAAGAGCATTTCCTCATATTAGGAAAAAAATATTAATTGAAAACTAAGAATGCAAACATTCAAGTTGTATTCAACTTTCTGTTGTTTTCTTTCCATCTGTGACTGTGTTCACTTTCATTCAGCTAATGCAATATAAGGTTTTGTAATCTAACTCTCATAGATAGCACTGTATGTTTACTTGTAGGAAATACTATTTTTAAAAAAATTGCTTTCTTGTACTATCCAGTAGAAATATATTTTGCAAATCTAAAGATGAGTTAAAAAAAAAAAAAAAATCAATTTCTTGATTCAATTATTCTTTTTTCTCTTCTCCACTGATCCTTCCCAAAAGGTGAATGCTATAATAATAGCTATAATAATAAATAGCTGGTTATATAAGGCAATGGTGGTTTATCTGATTGTTTATTAACTAATTTGATGCTATGTTGCGCTTAAAGAATACAGGCCACTGTACACTTAGACAATATTCTTGACACCTACTCCATATCTCCTGTAGGTCATCCATACTGCTGCTAGTCACAATTCAAAACTAGAGCTATCACCTAAATAAGGAAACTTCTAAAATATATAATTCTTACACCAGTGAGAATCTGTGGTTTAGTTTCAACTATCCATAATTCTAAGATAGCACTCACTTCAAAATGCCTTTGGTTATTTTTAAATTTAATAAAATTTTTATGAATGTCTCTGGCTCCTATGAGGCTGAGTGACTGTTATATGGACAGCAAATATGCTCTTTCATATTTATAAAGTGTCTAATAGCAGGTGAGATTAGTTGAGAAATTGCCATGGTTACAAGTTCAATTACTATTCTCCAAAACAACAGTTAAACTAAAAATCCATTTATCAATGATTTAGCAATCATCTTAAAAAATGAATACTTAAGATAAGCATTCAGGCTAACAATAACAAATAATAATAACATTGAAACATAAGGTGTAAATATAACTATCCTGAAATCCCATGTTTCATGCAGAAGTGAGAAGTAGTAAATTTTCAACTAGAAAAGGCTTAACAAAAGAAGGAAAACTGACATGAAAGTTAGAGCTCTCCTGGAGAAACAAAAATAAAAACAAAATGACAACAAACATCTCAAAACATATTTTTAGCAGAGTGAACAGGAAGAAGATAGCAAGAAATACAGAATTTAGGACAGGTAAACTATTTTTAAAATATTATTGGTTAGATAGATGTGTCCATTAAACTCCAATGTTTAATTGTTTAAATGTTAAAGGGTGGAAATCTTAATCAGTTTGAGTTTTATAGACAGAGAACTGAAATCCTAGATGAAAATCAGCATGTAATTGCTAACTAGAAGTTATAGGATTGGTACGTTGAATAAGTTGAGAAAAATCAGGAAAAAAAAAAGTCAATAAAAAATGATGAGAAGTCAGCAAGGATTACGTCATTTAAAACATTTTAGAATAAATCTCTTCCATCTTTTACAAACACTCAGCTAAGCCAAACATGTAAGATAGGCCATTTCATTCTTCTAGGACTACCTGGAAAGGCTTGCTTTCTAGTATGTATTAGACAAATGACTAAAGTACTCTGTGCAGATGTGGAGTGCGCACATGTAAATCTCGTAAGTATCTAGTAGGCTAAGGAAATGGATGGTAACTACTCTCTTGACTGTTCAACATATTAATCACTGTGTATTTGGTGACCTAGCACATAAAGAAGGGTAGATGTGTAGAGACATCCCAGTTCATAGGATCGGGGATAATAACTCATAAAATTAAATGTGAAATTACAGACATTATAAAATGGAAACTTGTCTTGATGTTTCTGAAAAAATATTAAAATACCTTTTTTTAAAAAAAATTTTGAGAATAAGTTATTAAATGGATGTTTTCTTTATAATCTGTACTTAGCAATTGGAAATCATAAACACTACCTTTTTCATAATCGTATGTTAAGACAGCATAACATAACTGTGAGCAACCTTCCCTTCATGCCGCAAAATCTGTCAATACTTTCTTGATCTTCCTAATTACATATTGGAACTCCACAAAAGCCCATTAAGCAGTTTAGAGTTATCTTTATGAACAGTCTGCTATTAGTAATCATTAACTCAAGTTTGAAGGGGTTTAGAGAGGAATGCAGAGAGAGAAAAGCATACATTTCATTTCTTTTCATGCTTACGTAGTTTATATGTCCTGACCCCCCTGGATGACTGCTATCAGTGATGCTGTAAGTGTTAGAATCAACTGCAGATACATCTAATTGGTAACATTCTACTCACAAGAGCTTGTGGAATAATCCTGGAAAATTGTGAATTGGCAATAAATTAATCAGAAGAAATTTGGTAGTAGGAGTTGCTTTTGGTTCTGTTTTTGTTTTTGAGGTGATATTTCGGACAAAATACTGAAAACATCAGTGCTTTTATGTCTCTGCTACAGAAATTACCAATTACCGTAGTGGGAAGTGTTTCCCTTCTACAGCAGCCAGTTCTACAGGGTACTACAACTAATCTGCTGCAAGCTATCATAGAAATGATAGACCTAAGTATCATAAAACTGAATTTAACTGAGGAATATATGAATTAGTCTTGATGTAGTATATGCATTTCTACTCCTGCAGAAATAAGAAATAAAGGAGTGAGCTCTGAACCTTATATTCACTTAAGGTGTTTAGATCTTTTGAATCTAAAGATCCAGAAAGTACTTTAGTGAGGGTTAATTTTTATGGCATGCCCTGGAAGTTTCTACACTTTAATAAATTGAAAAATATATCCTTGTCCTATGTACCCTGAGAAAATATTGCCAGAATTTTTTCTTCTAGTACAGGGTTGCAACTTAGTTAAAAAAGAGCCATCCACACTACAGCTATCAAAATAATTTGATTTATACATAAAGTGTTGATACATTTCTTTTTTTGAACTCCCGCAGCTGGTTGTTAGGCTAAATTTTTGCACTTAATACCCTAAGATTTTATATACATGTAATTATCCAAGATTAAATGTACTTGTGACATCACATCTGAGTGGTCCATAAATCTGAATTCTTTGTTCATAATAAACATTTCCTGATCTGTGAATAAAGCAATGTGCTCAAAACTATCTTCTCCCTCTCAAGAGCCTGAATATTTCATTCTCTGAATTTCTTTATCCCGTTTTTCTTTCCTTGCATTGTTTCCTTTTCCTATTTTTTTTTTAATTCTTTTATTATTACTATTATTTTCAATCTTGGAACATAAGGTGCTATACTGGCATAATTAACAAGGATAGTTTAATCAGGAAGGATAGGGTAACAGTACAAAAAAGACAGGGACCTCTTGGAAAGAGTCCAGTGGAGAGCCACAAAAATGGTGAAGGGCCTGGAGCATCTCCCCTATGAAGAAAAGCTGAGTGAACTAGGTCTATTTAGCCTTGAGAAAAGACGACTGAGAGGGGATCTAATCCAGGTTTATAAATACCTGAGGTGTGGGGGCCGTAGTGGCGAGGCCGGACTCTTTTCAGTGGTACATGGAGACAGGACAAGGGGAAACGGCCGGAAACTGCAGCATAGGAAGTTCCGCACAAATGTGTGCAAGAACTTCTTTACAGTGAGGTGACGGAGCACTGGAACAGGCTGCCCAGGGAGGTGGTGGAGTCTCCTTTTCTGGAGATATTCAAGTCTCGCCTGGATGCCTACCTGTTTGACCTGATGTAGGGAACCTGCTTTGGCAGGGGGGTTGGTCTCGATGATCTCTAGAGGTCCCTTCCAACCCCTACAATTCTGTGATTCTGTGATTCTGTAAGGTAGGAACATCCAGAAGAACTTCTAATGTGTATATCTGAGTATGATTTTGTTATTTTTATTTGTTTTTAAGAGGGGAAAATGGGGAGTTTAATCTGAACTAAGTGGTTAGAATGATTGTAAAAAACATTAGTTGACTGCATAATAATAATCCTTTTTCAAGTCTGATTCGATTATCTGTTAAATGTAATTTTTAAGTGGCATATGGAACATAATATTCTGATGCTCAAAGAAATAAAATGACTGTGGTAAGTGCACCCCAGGCTGAAGAGTGACACTTATTCTGCCAACTTGTCTACTCAAGGCTTGCAGCTTTATCTGACCTGCAGTGACTTCAGTGGTCTGTAAACAGAAAATACAGCTTCTGGATGTTTCTTTATGTTTCTTTTGTTATTATTCTATGTTTCGTTTGTTAAAACAAAAGTAATTCTTAAGTGAATGTTTTAATAAATGTCCGTATTCTAATTTGTTAAATGTTTGGTTTTTTTTGTTTGTTTGTTTGTGGTAAAAGAAAAATATCATGCAAAATAAGAGAAACTTAATTCTATTATCTGAAAGGAACATGCTATTTCTTACAGAGACTGTATTTGTCAAAATCTACTCAATTTTTAAACATGTATATATATATATATGAGATTATTATTTTGTGCATAGACAGAATGAGTTAATGCTCTTTACTATTTTGGGTCCACTTAGCCCATCAAATAACAGTATATCCAGCAACTACCTCATCTGCTTTTTCTCTTTTCTTTTTTTTTTTTTTTTCTATTTTTTTTCTTAGTAGAGAAGAGTAGGAGGTGAAGGCAGTAAAAATGGAGTGTCATTTTTTAGTGTACATGTCAGGAAATGACCTGAAAGCTAATGGATCTGGAAAGGTTGAGGGTTCACATTTGACCTGTTCATGATTATTGGTTTAGGCCTTTCACAGTCATGTAGCTGCTGAAATTCAACAGTAATTCTCCATTTTTGGAAGAGTCAGCATGTATTTTTCCACTTACAAATTTAATCATAAGTTTTTGAGAGATTTGATCCATAAGGAGACTAAAGTGTCACAATTATTACTATAGCAGAAAACCTAACTTTTAGACATCCTGCTAATCACACCCCAATTTCATAATTCAACCCTAAATTCACACCCCAAGTCAAATTTACAGGTTCCTTATACAATTAGATACCTTAAAACTGTTTTTACAGAGTATTACATGCTCAATAGGAGACTGACTAATCAGTCTTTTGTAAACTGTGAAGGACAACACTCTACATATATCCTTACTACTTTCAGAATCTTCTTTATAGAACAGGCATCTATGAATTTTGTCATAGATTAATATTCATAGTTGGTTTTAGGTAGCTTCATCTGAGACTATATTTGAGAAAGAAAAAAAGAGTGTAAAAGTGGAAAAAATTATATTTTTTATTGGCTGTAGAAATTTGGGGGCTAAGGATTTGGTTGTTGGGTACATAGCCTAAATCAGCTTCTTATTTTGTTCAGTTAGCTGTCATACCAGGAGTTATTTCCTGCTCATTGGACCAGGTATGAAAGCATTATTTGATGAAATTTTATCATGATGAAATTTTGCAATTATGTGAACTAATCATCTCACTAGAATTAGTATTATTAGAATTATTATAGAACAGGATAGACTCGTCTGAATCACAGATTCTCTTTCCTATTCCAATAAGGAATTAATAAGTAGCTTGACACAGTCAATGTTTTCTGTAACTTTATAGTTCACTACTTAATTTTCTCCAGAACATTAAAAAAAATAAATAAATAAAAATAAAAATAAAAATCTGATACTTAGGTTGCAGATAACACAACCAGTTTCTTCCTTTAACTTGAAGCAAAGGCTTCTGAGGTGGTACAGGCAAATCATAAACATGGTTGTTTAAAGTCTTGGTTATCTTTGGCTTGAAGGCATGAACAATCAAGTCCTTGAATAATCAGTGAATATTCTATCTAATTATAAAGAAAGTTTGAGTGAGCCTCAAAATATTTTCATGTTACAGGCCCAAATAATATGGGAGAATATGAATATGAAAAATTACTGAAGGGAAGTAACTTATGTTCTTGGTGTTTACCCTTAGGCTCTGAAATCCCTAGGAGAAATTTGAGGTTACACTTTGCTTCTCTTTTTCTTGGTCTAAGGATACCTTAAAAACTCTTTCTGTAAAATTAAGCAATTTAATAATAGTCTCCCTCATGAATCAGCTGGTTAAGATTAGCTCATCCCATTTCCTTTGCTGCTTCTATCCTTCTGCCTTCACATTCCTTATGTCTTTGACATACGCAGGGTGAAAACTGGAGTAGAAGAAACATATGAGAAACACTGGACAATTTTGATGAGTTCAGATTTTATTATGAGGTTCCTGAGCAATCCAATATTTTCATGCAGGATCCTGTTTTACCCCAAGCTCTATTGCAAAGGCTGAGAATGCCTCATCATTAATTTCTCTACGTTATTATTAATAATGTATTTCAATTTAGAAGGCTAAAGATAATTCTGATTTCATTAAGAAAGAAATAAAAATGGAGATATTTCAAACTACTTCTGTGCCAGTTCAGAATAAATTGAGTACATCTTGCTATGTGGTAGTCAGAAGAGCAAGGGTGCATTGGGACTATGTAAAGCTGAATCATATTAACCATGAGGAAAAATAAACAACAAAAACAAACAAACAAACAAACAAAACAGAAAACAACAACAACAACAACAAACATGGGACACCTTTAAGTGGTCCCATGATTAATTCCTGAGAACAGAATTTTCATGAATTAAATGTAGTATTTCAAGTGCCACTGTGTTTCAATTTAGAGAAAAGGGATGATGGTGCCTGAGTTTCACTGGGATAGTGCATTCAGACTTTTCAGCTTTAAAGCAGTCATGCTGTGGAAACCTAGAGAGTTTCTACAGATAAAGCTATGTAACTCTGACATTTCCTGAATACAGTCCTTAATGATCACACTAGATCTTTCTGAACTTATTTGTGATCTGAAAACTGAAAAGAAAGAAAAAAAGAAAAAAAAAGGTTAAGGGAAAAGGTAAAAAGCTGTAATGAAGATAAGAGACATCTAACAGCTCACATTCTATATCTCTTGCAAGGAAATCATTGATAGTGATCCCAAATAACTGAGTCTTATGTCAGTCTATCTAACTAATTTTAGAGAAAAAATAACAGAGCTAGATTTACCAATTTGAAGTTCATCAATATTCCTTGATCTTAATATAAAGACAAACATGAAGATGGAGGCCAGTTATCTCATGAATCACATTTTTTTTAATGCACTAGTTGGAATGTAATTGCCTCTTTACCTGGAAAAGAATAAAGAAAGACAGAAAAATGGAAACAAAATGATCCTATCTCGATTTCTAAAGTGTATTTTAGAGATAGAATTAGGGCAAATACATGGGTAAAAGTTATATATGCTCACTATAGTAATGGTACCTGAGAATAATTTCTTGATTGCCCAAATTTAAT
Source organism: Lagopus leucura (assembly GCF_019238085.1). NCBI lineage: Eukaryota > Metazoa > Chordata > Aves > Galliformes > Phasianidae > Lagopus > Lagopus leucura. The sequence goes on from NW_024962262.1 coordinate 16,923,267, forward strand.
GAAAAAGAATTTGAGCAAATTCTTTAATTTTTTAAAAAAAGATTATGGAAGTAGTAGGTCTTAATTAAATGATTTATAGTGAGTATTAAACTCCTGAATGTACCCCCTATCAGCTTGTGAATAATTTGTGATAGAATTTTGCAGAGGAATTATTTCTTTCAAAAGTGGGAAGTATTATCTCAGGAGAAATATCTGAATAGTATTATGATTTGTTTACCTTTCTTCAGATTATGTATTTGTTACCCTGTACCATCTTAGTGTGCTGTGCTGAGACAAATGGGTATACTTTCCTTTTGAGTATGCTTTTACTCCTCAAAGACTTGTTTTGTTTTATTTGCCTGAAAGCAGCAAGAGAAACAACTAGTATTTGAGTATAGAGCAATAATGAAACCATTGTACTGTTAGATGTAGTATTCTTTGAGGAGAGGATGCTAGTGTGTGTTTGCTATATTTGGGGCCATACATGGATTGCTCTAGAGACAGACCTTTTATACTTTTCGATTAAAATAAGAATAGCATTACATAAATTAAAATTCAAAAAAGGGGATAATTTGAGACAAAATGTACTAAAAATATGCATGCTTTTAATCTAAGGACCCCAAAAGTACAATATTTCGAAGAAATTTTGATGTAACACTTACCTTTTCAGTGCCACATCATCCTCTGCAGAAGCATCAGTGAAATTCTTCAAATCCATTTTTAGGAATCAGATATAGTTTCAGTAAAGAGGAAAACTGACATTTCTATTCCTCCTGTTCGTACATACTTTGGGATAGCAGTGTATTTCCTTCTGAACTGTAACTATTGAAAACGCTGCTTCACAACTTGCTGATTACTGTTCAACTTACATGGAAGATTCAAACAAAACAGGAACATTTTGTGTCAGAACCTTGGAACAGTCCTGAAATGTATTCCATACCACGAAAACAAACAAACAAACAAAAAACCCTAAGAGTGGATTTAATGAGTGTAAACCATTCCTTCTGGAAGAAGGTAAACTAGAATTTTCATTTTAGTTGCTTACCAAAAGTTTAACATACTGGTCTAAACCAAGTGGTCCACACTGCTGTGAGTTCCTCCAGCGCAAAAGTCCCACTGGGAATTATGTGTAAGTGCACATCCACATTGTTATAACTTGTTACCCATCATCTCTACACCTTCTCTCTTTCTCAAATTAACATTCCATCTTGCTCAAAAGAATTTTTTCTCTTCTGCTTCCACCCATGGCTCCTGGATCTCTTGCATTTTCTGTCTTTCTTCCTCTTTCTTAGCCATTACTGTTTGTTTGTTTGTTTGTTTGTTTTTTAAAGGTAGCAGCTATTTCTGAATATTCAGAAAGCTTCTACCTGTTCCCACGTTCCCAAGGAAATGACAGAGCTTATTCTTAATGAAATGACACTGTTATGAGGGGATTAATAGTTTATGTGTCATCAGGCTAACTTGTGGAAATATCTAACTGCTGATGGCTGCTGAGACAGTAGGCAAACAATGCCACAATTCATAATAGAATATGAAAACTGTGAAGGCTCAGGTCAAAAGAAGATATTCACCTATTACAGAGCTCTTGGAAAGTTCTTTAGGTTAGAATAAACCACCAGGTCTGCTTTTGTACTGAGATCCTGGGAATCCCATATAGGAAAATTCTTAGATCCTATCTGGCACTTCTTTTTGGTTCAAGTTTCTCACAAAGGATCAACAGCACATCTACAGATAGCTTTTTGGCTTGCTCTCTGCCACAGAATCACAGAATGGCCATGCTTGGAAGGGACCTTAAGGATCATGAATCTCCAACCCCTCTGCCACATGCAGGGACACCAACCTCCACATTCAACACTAGATCAGGCTGCCCAGTGTCCCATCCAGTCTTGCCTTGAACCTCTCCAGGGACAGGGCACCCACAACCTCTCTGGACAGCCTATTCCAGTACCTCACCACTCTCTCAGTAAAGAACTTCCCCTTGACATCCAACCTAAATCTCCCTTCCCTCAACTACAAACCATTTCCCCTTGTCCTGCAGTTATCAATCTTTCAAAGAGTTGGTTCCCCTCCTCTTTGTAGGCTCCCTTTAAGTACTGAAATGCTGCAATAAGGTCACTGTGCAGCCTTGTTTTCTCCAGGCTGAACAAGCCCAGCTCCCTTAGCCTGTCTTCATAGGGAGGTGCTCCAGCCCCCTGATCATCTTCATGGCCCTCCTCTGGATACTCTCCAACAGCTCTCTGTCTTTCTTGTACTGGGGGCTCCTGTCCCTGCTGTCCACCCCTCTTCTAATGGAGACCAGGATACCATTTGCTTTCTGAGCTGCAAAAGCACACTGCTGGCTCATGTTAAGCTTTTCATCTATCAAGACCCCCAGCTCCTTCGCTGCAGGACTGCTCTCAAGGACCGCTCCTTCCAGTCTGTATGGATGCCTGGGATTCCTCTGGCCCAAGTGCAGAACTTTGCACTTTGCTGTCTTGAACCTTATCAGGTTCATCTGGGCTCACCTTTCAAGCCTGTCGAGGTCCCTCTGAATGGCATCCCTTCCTTCACCGTGTCAACCGCACCAGTCAGTTTGGTGTCATCAGCAACCTTGCTGAGGGTGCACTTGATTCCATCATTGGTATCATTGATAAAGATGTTAAAGAGCACCAGTCCCAAGACAGAACCCTGGAGGACACCGCTCATTACCAGCCTCCACCTGGACATAGAGCCATTGATAACCACCCTCTGTCTGAGGTCTTTCAACCAGTTTCTTATCCATTGAGTTGTCCACCCATCAAATAAACATTCCTCCAATTTGGAGATAAGGATGTGGTGGGGGACCATGTCAAAGGCCACAGATTGTATCAGGAACTCCCTGTGTCAGCATTCTAGTTTCTAACCTGAAAATTTTTCTGGTATTCTTCTGTACCTGTCATTATTACATGCACAGAGGGAGGGAAGAATTACAGCTCTGGTCTCTGAGATGCAGAGAGATGACACACAGCACTGGATCACAAGGGCTGTTTTGTCTTTAAAAGCTGACCTGAGGCTCTGAGCTGTGAGGAAATCTTCTGCCTGGCATTTAGGTATGTCAGAAAATGTCTGCCCAGTCTGTAATCCATGTGAGTCCAATTCAGTCCCACTGACTAGCTGAGCTGTAGCAACACAGTCACCACAGGCTTATCGAAAGATTGATGCACATGGTTTCTTCCCTTTTTCAAAAGCAGTGTGTAATTAGCTGATGATATGGTAAAAGAGCCACACAGAAGATTGGACAGTTTTCTGTCATACATCTTTGTGAATATCTGACTACAAACTACAAGGGCAAGAAAGGAAGAGGTTTTGTTTACTCAGTATTCAGAGCAGTTTGTGACTGTTAATGTTTGGCAGACAACAGCTCTCTTCCTCCTTCAATTTTCTGTTGTTGATAAAATTATGTTATGTCACTAGACAACCAAACTTCAGTGGACTACTGTCATGGTTTTATGTTTTTTGGTTTTCAGTATTCTGCATCATAACATCATGTAGTGCACTGGGAGTTAAAGTGTTAATGCTCTAATTCCATATCTATCCCTATACATTATGGAAGTCATGGGATCTGGCCCTTCCAGGTGGGGAGGTCTCTTATTGCCTTGCAGTGGGTGCTGGAGGGTGCTTTCCTAGCCGTTCCAAGCTTTTCAGGTTTGACTTGGTCTCAGGCACTCTCTCTCTCCTATCTTATTTGATTTATTAGTCTCAATTTCAATTAGATTGTATTATATTGTGTTATCTTGCATTCCAATATCACAGTTAGCAAAATAATTTTTCCTCCATAGATC
>NW_024962262.1:16927145-16964378 GCF_019238085.1 Lagopus leucura
CCGGCCAGCGGCCTACTGCCCCCCTATCTCAGGCAAAGATTGATCTACTTAACTCCATGACAGAGAAATGAGTAGTAGAATAAGCTTGCTACTGGAACTTTACTGGGTCATGATCTACTGTCATTGTCTGAGTAGCCATTTTAGGCTCAGGTGGTTAATTGTTCGCAAGAATGACATCAGGTGCAGGTTTTCATCTCTAGTTTTAGTAGACAGCCTGCAGGAAGAGGCTCAGCTGTGAGCTTCTCTGAGGTCAGGATAAGCAGAGAGTGTGTTTTGCTGTATTTGCAGCCACACTGTCATTTCTAATGGGAGCTACTAAAGGAACTGAGGATGTTTAGTCTGGGGAAGAAAAGGCTGAGGGGATACCTTATTCCTCTCTTCAAATACTTCAAAGATGATTACAGAGAGAGTGGGGTTGTTCTCTTCTCACTTATGACAGGTGACAGGATGAGGGGAAATGGCCTCAAGTTGTGCTAGGGTAAGTGTAGATTGGATATCAGGAAAAACTTCTTTACGGAAAGGGGTTGTTAAGCATTGGAATAGGCTCCCCAGGGAGGTAGTTGAGTCACCATCCCTGGACGTGTTTAAAAACCATTCAGATGTGGTGCTCAGGGACACAATTTAGTGGAGGGTTGTTAGAGTTAGGGTAATATGGTTAGGTTGTAGTTGAACTTGATCTTTAAGGTCTTTTCCAACCTGAACAATTCTATAATGCTATGATTGCTACTTAGTTTGAAACCAGAAACAGCGAAGTTGGGTGAACTCAGTGAGAGCTTTAGGATTCTGAAAAGATTATCATTATGAGGTTTTGTACAGACTTTATGGAATGCATATCAGACCTGAATGAGCATCTGAGCCACAGAATACAAACACTAGGTGACCCTGTCACTTTCTACCTCATCTACTGTTATTGAGAGTACTCATCAAGACACATATATATTTATTTATTTTTAATATATGTTTTCTATTGAAGAAGTTAATCAAGTAAAATTTAGATGCTGAAAGGCCACTATCAGATCACCTCACAGCATTCTCTTCTCCAGGCTGAATAGCCTCATCTCTCTCAGCTTATCCTCTTAGGAAAGGAGTTCTGTTCCATGGATCATTTTTTTGCCCTCCTCTGGACTTGCTCCAACAGGCCTATGGCCATCCTGTACTGAGTGCTCCACATCTGGATGCAGTACTCCAGGTGAGCTCTCACCAGAGCAGAACAGAGGGGCAGGATCATCTCCCTTGATCTGTGGGGCATGCTTCTTTTCATGCAGCCCAGTATATGGTTGGCTTTCTGGACTGTGAGGGCACATTGCTGGTTCAACCACCAGTACCCTCAGGTTTTTTTCAACAGGGCTGCATTCAATCCTTTTATCCCCCAGCTTGTATTGATAGTGGAATAAATAAAGGAATTGTTTCCAGACATGGTTTAAGAATCTGCAGATACTGAAGCCTGGACATTTTTTACTGATGTTACCCACACTATTAGAACAAGAGGTTTTGAAAAATGGCATATAAGCTATTGATTGTTGTTTCTCCCACAGTGGATTTGGTGACCCTTAACTGATGAGGTCACTGATCAGCAGGAGTTCAACATTGTGAGGTTTCACAAGATGGATCAAGAGATAGCCACTGTCTTTATCATAAGTATGATTTTCTGAAACTTTAAGCCATGAAGAACTAGTAAAATAGAAGTAGCTCACAATGATTTCAACTCACAGGAAAGCCTACACTGCCTTTGCAAAGAGTATTACATTCATTGCCAGTCATCCCACATCCCCAAGACAACTTAATACTGGTGTGTTAATTAGACACGAGTAGGAATAGAAACAGACAGGAACAGAAACAAGAACAGAAACTAAGTTCATTTCCATTTGTCAAATTTTATGTGAACCATGTTGGAGCAGGCTGTGATATGCTACTATCATTTACTGATCACAGAAAAATGTCCAGTGTGACACTTTATAGTGTGGTGAGAATTCCTTTACTTTTTATAGCTTTATATCTTTTTCAAGATGGGAATACTCAGTCTCTGAAACAGAACTAATCTGTCCTGAAGTAAAGCACACACAGAGTGCAGGTATAAGGACAACCTCAGTTTATTCATTCCTCCTATTGAATCATTAGAAAGTAATTACTTGCCAATGCAGATATAGCCAATGAAGCATGGCAGCACTATTAATTTTTTCTCTTTGGAAATCCTCTCTATACCCCTATCTTCAAGCCATCTAACTTTAGATGTTTCTCTAGACATCTTACACTAGAAAGAATTAGGAGTGATAATGCAAAAAAAGGCATGTTAGTTCACTTATATTCATGGAGAGGGCTATACTCTGAAGGACAAGTCAGAGTACCTACCAGGGAAACATACAACTAAATACATATTTTCGTAGTCCCCTTTGCTTTTCTCTTTTTAGTCGATGAAATAGGAAATAAACAATTGCTGTTCTCAGCCATAGTACCAAGTAGTTCCTGATATTAATAAAAATTATTTGCCTGCATCTAATTGTAGTGATGTTTTTCTGTTTGTCATAATAGTATCCAAACATTTTAGAGTTTAAGCAGAGCTCTGCAACAAGGCCAATAAACAGAACTTCAGAGAAATGTTGTGTACTTCTTATTTTCTACTGAAAAGTAACAAAAAAAGTCCCTGTGCTTTAGGGAACAAATTCTGTTCTTTAATAATATCATAGGTCTGTCTCACACTGAAGCTAAGAGTCACAGGTGCACACATGAAGGTAAAGAGATGAGATCCCATCTATATATAGCCTTTCTCAAATAAAATTGCTGTCAAGTATTTAAGATGTCCTCTTTCCAATGTTTATTCAGAGTGTATTTTTGGTACAGATAGGAATATTATACTAACAAATAAGCAAGCCTGAGTAATGAGAATGTAGCACAGCTGATACTTATAAAGGTAAATATATGAATTTGTATCAGTTGTAGTATAAATGCAGACATAGTTCCTAACACTGATATGTGATGAGTGACTAATGCTAGCTCAAGATGAAAGACTGCAAAGTTAAAAGAAATTCTCTGATCATAAATCCTCCCAGGGTATCATAGCATAACTTAAAAGCATTAGAATTTCAAGATAGAAGAGGATTGGTGAAAGGTCAGCTATAGATTCCTTTATTGACAGATGTTCTGATGATTTCAAAGTAAAGCTATAATAAATGTCTTTCTAATGTTCTCATTTTCTTTCCAGTAAGTTATGGTTTAATAACTCTTGTTTTATTAAAATAAGCATATAGCCTACCGATAAGGGTGGGGGTAAGCCGCACTATGTTCAAAGCAAATTTGTTCTTACTATTAAAAACAAATATTAAGAAGAAAGTAGTTAAGTAACACACCGAATATAGGATAAAATTCTTTCAGCTGTTTTGATGCAAACATGGAGCAATTACACTGTCTCTGTTTAGAAAATTCCAGATGCTAACACGAAAGGAAAGAAAAAAATGCAGTCAAATTTGATCTCTAGTCCATAAAGGACTAAAATCACCTGTAGTATAAGCTTGATTTTGGTATCAGTCTGAGAATTACTCCACTGAAGTTCAAGAGAAAAAATTACATAAGGGCTCATCAACGTATGAGAGATCTCACGCTCTAATCAGTAATCTGAAATATTTTTTACTTGGAGTGCATAAATATAGAGAGCATAAAGAGACAGTAAGACCCTTCTCCAAATATCCCAATGGACTATGAATCTTAGTCTGAATACACAGGTTTAAACCGGTGTTATTCATCCTATTTTCCCTTGAACATATGAAAAAGGAGTGGAGGAATGAAGATACCAAGTATTATGGTTTTCTCTAGATCCTGTTATGCTGGAGTTAGAAAGGAAGTGGTAATAATCATCAAATAGTCTTGAGAATAAATTATTTCCTTAGAGGAAGAAGAGAGCAGAAAAAATATATATATATTTTCTCCGTCGTCATTTTGGGCAGGTCTGAAAGTAAACTGTACATGCAGAAAATGAAAAAGTTGCAGTACTACTAATGAGCTTCTTACCCTGTATATTTTTATGCTATGATTTGGTCTAAGTTTCAATTTTAACAGATGTCAGAATTCCTCTCTCTTTGTTCTTGTCTCACTCCAATTTATAGGAGGGAGAGGAGGTTCTTTTATTATCTATATACCCGGCGTGAGATTAAGAAGCAACGGTTCAAATGTTGGTCCGACCAGTTTATTACAAATCTTAATCAGGGAAATGGGGAAGGGGAGGACGGACACTATTATGAATTAGGGTAATGGGGAAGGGAAGGAGGGCGATAGAAAAGATAGAAAAGAAGAAGCAGCAAGGAGTCTTTATAGGAAGCAAGAGGGACATAGTCACCACCATGGATCCAGCGTGGTTCATAGTTCAGTCTTTGATCTTCAGTAGTGGTGGGTCGTCAGGCAGAGTTGTCCTGTTGACAACGATGACGAAGGACGACGACGCACGACTATGACGATGATGGCCCTTTTTCAATAGTTTCAAAGTAGTTGAGTCAGCTGTCTTTGGAGTGACAGCTCAAATCCAAAGTGGTCGAGTCAGCTCTCCTTTGAGTGACAGCTTCTGGCTCTGGGATCTCAGCAGAAACTTCCTTTGTTCTTATCTTCCTGGCCTTGCCAGCAGATAAGAGGAAGCAGGGAGGCACCAACTTGTATCTTGCCTTCGCAGGATACAATGGTATCATCCCCCAGTCTTCCATAGCAAACAGGAGTTATTTGGTAACAGGCTGGATCTTCTGCCAGTAAACAGTCCTGAGCACTATCTTCCGAAGGCAAACAGTTCCAAAGATGTAAAATTGTCCACACAGCGATGTTGACTGCCGCACAACATCCATCACTTGCCTCCTCAACAAAATACCTAAGGAAGCAAGCTTTGAGCCAAAAAAAAAAACAAAGGATTCTCACAGTTCTATGTGACATTATGGCTTTGTGACATTTTCTTTTTTTTTTTTTAGAATTTCACTCTTTTTTTGCACACTGAAATTCTACAGCTACTTCAATCTATTTCATGGATATCTTATCAAATTACAAGGAATATGCTCATAGTTGTATATTTGCAAAACTTTGGAGTATTCCCAAATACACATATACAGTTTGTAGCTCTGACAACAAAATGAATTGTACACAGCATTATGAGTAAAACTGAATTTGTTAATTATATGCAAAAAATTAATGAAGAAATACTTTTACAGCATGTAACCATCACATTTTGCTTTAATATATATTCATTATACTATAGAACTGAAGTTTTATGATGTCATTAAAATGCATATAAAGTAAAAAGAAATCAACATTTATCAGAAAAAAATATGATTTCAAAATTGTCTCATAATAAGGCAAATAAGCTATCATTTTCTATATCACTAAAGTTAACAATAAAAGGCAATATCTGAGATGTATTAAAAAAAAACAACAATGAAAAGAATAAGGTCTTATAATCATGGAAGAACTGTAACAACACCCTATTTAAAAACTAACAAACTAACAAATAAAAACTTACTTTAAAATCTACCATTAGGGTTATATATAGGGTTATAATATTGAATCATAGAATTACAGAGTGGGCTGGGCTGAAAAGGACCACAATGCTCATGCAATTTCAACCCTCTGCTATGTGCAGGGTTGCCGACCACCAGACCAGGATGCCCAGAGTCACATCCAGCCTGGCCTTTAATGGCTCCACAGACGGGGTATCTGCAATCTCCTTGGGCAACATGTTTCAGTGTGTCACCATGCTCCGTGTGAAGAACTTCCTCTAATCTAAACCTCCCCTGCCTCAGTTTGAAATCATTCCTCCTTGTCATATTGCTATCCACCCTTGTAAACACCCGTTCCCCCCTCCTGTTTTTATGTTCCCTTCAAGTATTGGAAGGCCACAATGAGGTTTCCCCAGAGCCATCTCTTCTCCAAGCTAAACAAGCCCAGTTCTCTCAGCCTTCCTTCATAGGAAAGATGGTCCAGCCCTCTGATCATCTTAGTGGCCCTCCTCTGGACCCACTCCAAGATGTACATGTCCTTCCTGTACTGGGGTCCCCAAGCCTGGAAGCAATGCTCCAGATGGGGCCTCACAAGAGCCAAGTAGAGGGGGACAATCACCTCCCTCTCCCTGCTGGCCACCCATTTCTTAATGCAGCCCAGAACACAGTTAGCCTTCTGGGCTGCAAGTCCACACCGCTGGCTCATGTCCAGCTTCTCATCCAGCAGAACCCCTAAGACCTTCTCCGCAGGGCTGCTTTCAAGGAGATCTTCCCCCAGTTTGTATAAATACCTGGGATTGCTCTGACCCAAGTGCAGCACTCTCCACTTGGCCTTATTGAACCTTACAAGGTTTTCATGGGCCCTCTTCTCCAGCCTGTCCAGGTCCTTCTGGATGGCTTCCCTTCCTACCAATGTATCGACTGCATCACTCCGCTTGGTGTCATCCTCAAACTTACTGAGGGTGCACTCAATGCCATGGTCTGTGTCATTGATGAAGATGTTGAAGAGCATCAGTCCCAAGACCAAATCCTTAGGGACACCACTTGTGACTGGCCTCCACCCTGACACAGAACCATTGATCACAGCCCTTTGGCTGAGTTCAGCCAGCCAATTCCTAATCCATTGAACTGTCCATCCTTCAACTCCACACCTCTCCAACTTAGAAGAATGTGGTGACAGACCATGTCAAAGTCCATTGCCCTTCCCCCATCCACCGAAACCATCACTCCATCATTGAAGGCCACCAGATTGGTCAGGCATGATCTATCCTTGGTGAAGCCATGCTGGTTGTTTCAAATCACCTTTTTATCTCACATGTGCTATAATATAGCTTCCAGGAGGATCTGCTCCATGATCTTCCCAGGCACTGAGGTGAGGATCACTGGCCTGTAGTTCCCCTGGTCTTCCTTTCTCCCTTTCTTAAAAATGGGAGTAATGTTTCCCTTTTTCCAGTCACCTGGAACTTCACCAGACAGCCATGATTTTTCAAATATGATGGAAAACAACTCAGCAAACCACATTAGCCATCTCTTTCAGAACCCTAGGATGGATATTATTTGACCCCATGGACTTAAACACTTTCAATTTTGTGAGGAAGACTTAGACTTGTTCTACCATTACAGTGGGACAGAAATCACTCCCCACACCCTCACCACAGGCTCACGGTCCTGGCAGACACAGGAAGCCTGACCACCCATGAAGAGTAAGGCAAAGCACTCACTGAGTACCTCAGCTTTTTCTATGTCTGAGGAAGCCAGCTCCCTTTCATCAGAGAGGGAACAATTTCCTTGGTCTGTTTCTTCCTGCCTATGTGTTTTTTTCTTCTGAATCTGACAAATCTTGCTAGTGAGAGTCCTGAGCTAGACACTGCTTTCTGATGTTTATAATAGGATTACTTTATGTGCCGCTCCCTATACTAATCTGACTGTTTTACATACACTAAAATGTTGCCAGTTACTCTATGCTATTATTATGAGTCATTAATCAAACATTTCTGAAAGTTAAAAGCACTGTTCTTTATATCTAAACAAATATTTGTAAAGCATTTTTTGAATTCTTCCTGAAGATGTGAATTAGAGGGTTATAATTTTCACACTGGAGCGAGTAAAGACAAATGATGCATTGAAGAATGTGATGGATAATCCTAAACCATATATCAAGATGTTACCTTCTAGATACTATAATTAATGTTTTATTATACTGAGATAAGCATGAATAAATGATAAGCTTTACTTAACATACTGAGATAAGAGAAAGGTCAGGAATTTGATGTAAAATATCAGGAATTAAATGGAGGAGGAGGATAACTGATCCGTAATCAAATCAATCTTTGAGAAGTAATATTATACGTGGTGAATAATTGCATTTTTGTTTGTTTGTTTGTTTGTTTTCATTGGGTCTGTCTATATTCCAGACCCAATGAAATTTTCCTTTAATTGCCTTCATAATGTAAAAACTTACAATTCTATGATAATTTCAAGGTCAGAAAATGGAACAAGTGCCTATTTATTTATTTATTTATTTATTTACTGCCACCTTGTTTTCTTTAATGCACAGGAAGCCATTTGCAGGTTACTCTAAGCAGACTGTTCCAAACTGTGCCTTACAAATGATGAGGTTGTGGATTATATCAAAATATATCACTGCATTATGAAATGATACCCCAGTGAAATGACAGGAAGTTATGTATTAATTACAGTTCTGTTGGGACGGTTAACTCAACCAATTAAGACCTCAGTTTTAATGCATATTTTATATTCAGAAAGAGAAGGATAACAAAAAAAAAATCCTCCAAAAAGTATGCCTCTCAGCTAAATAGTATGAAGCTTTGAGGCAAGGAAAATCATATGCTCCATTGCACAAAGGAAGGGGAAAGATTTCCATACTAAGAATGATCTATTTATTTGTATTTCTAAAATATAATGTTTAGCTAATAAAACATTCAGGAGAAATAATTCTACAAAACAAAACAATAGTACATCTTTATCTTCAGGGACATCAGCCATACACAGATGTGTTCTCTACCTCCATTTAAGCAAGTTTATTTTTCTTTCTGCTGAAAACTCTTAATCCAAGCAGGACATTAGTGTCGGGCAAGCAGTTCAAAATGACTTTTTTACACTTTCTCATCCATTTTGTACAAATACGCTATGTGTGCTATATTCCACTATATCTGCAATGTAATAAAGAAATTACACTTTATGCAGTTTTAATCTCCTTGTAATAACCAAATTTTCTTTAAGAATTCACTGCTTTGTTTTCTTTTATTTATAAATGAAACAGCCTTTATGTTTTCAGAGGGTAAAAAATGTCTCAGGATACTTCAGACTATCACACAGGATTACACTTTTACTCCCAGTGATTATCTGAAAGCAATCCTCAAGACTAGATAATCACACACTTGTTTTGCAACTATTTTCACAGCATATGGTTCTAAAGCTTTAGCTAAGGCTGTTCTCGTGACTTGCTTGCTATCACATGACACTACCAAGAGGAAAGATTTAGGCTAGTAGTTCAGGCTTGCTAGCACAACCAAAAACTAAGCTTGAGCAATGGCAGGGTTTTACGATTTTACCACCTGTGTGACCTGGCTTAAAACAAACAAACAAACAAACAAACAAAACAAAACAAAACAAAAAAACAACGAAAACAAAAAAAAGAAAGTAATTCAAGTAACATTTCAAGAAAAGTTTTCTCCCAAAATAAAGGGCTCAGCAAGAATTAAGTAGTTCCAGGGGTTGTTTTGTTTGGTTGTTTTAAATTTCCTGTTAACTTGGACTATTATTTCCATACAGAAAAACATGAAATTATTTCAGGACTTCTCTTATGAGTGAAGTGTGCAGTGCTTCAATCTCCTTCCATGACAGTAATACAAAGACATATCTTGTTTGTCCATTTCTAATTTTGTGATCACCTAAACACCTGATTAGTGTAAGAATGCCCAGAAATGTCACTGGCAAGGTGTGAGATGTAGACAGAAAATATCCTTCTCACCACTGACAGATAAGAGAGACATATAAATACGCAAAAGAAAAAGCCATCATTTTCAGATGGTTTTGGAATGTTGTTAAAAAATGGGCTTGCTTTTTTTTTTTTTTTTTTTTTTTTTTTAGAAATGTATGGCATTAATGATTTTATAATTTCAGCTGTTTTTACCAGATTCGATGCAGTGAATGTCTAGAAAAAGTAATGTAGCAAATAGATTGTGAGTTGACTGTTTCAAACACTGAGTGAAATAAGATTTGTCAATAGAAATCCAAGATCCAGATGTAAGATCAACCTAAATCTTACTCTACTGCACAGATGGATGATAAAAATGAATTTGTAAATGATCTCCTTTTCTTCATAAGAAAAGTCTGTATGCTAAAGTCTTTTGAATTTGTACCACCAGGAACTTATATCATTCCTTGTGATCTCTCACTGAAACCTGAATAACCCATTGCCCATCGACTTTGGCTACATTTTAACATAAAAATAAACAACATCTGAGAAGATCCCTAAATACAGTAGACACATTTTCATAATATAAGGATTTCTGTCTGTTTCTATTCAAGAGTGAGTACAGTTATGGACACACTGAATCAAGTTCAGTAAAATGATTTCATTTATAAAAAGTGGAAAACTTAAAACAGCAACTGTTCAGAGATTCTTCCCAAAATGGTAACAGAAGTTTACCTTATCAGTTATCTTGTATCTCGTCAGTGCTATGATACATATCAGACTGCAACTATTGTTTTGGTCTGTATTTATACAGCCTACCACACGAGTCTGTTAATTTATAAGTAAAAGTAGGAGATGTTATCCTCATATAAGTTTAAAAATGACTACCACAATAGACACATACATTCATCTCTTACAGTGTGTGACTATCTGTTGCTCATTTCAAGGAGGTTTTTTTGAAGCCAACAGTACAAACCTGTTTGTTGCTTCTTGCTGGGCATGTTGGTTTTCAGTGTTGTAAAGCTGATGCAATGAAAAGATTATTTTGCAGGATATAAGTAGGAGAACCTGGTGCTGTAAGATAGAACTAACATGGATCAAACATTCAAAATGCACTCACTGTCTTCCATGATATCTAGATGTAACTGCATTTGTGTTCAGAAGCCTTCTAAAACAATGTTAGTGTAACATTGTACTTTGCCACACACACAGCTGTGTGTTGAGGCCTGTTTATGGTTAAGCTTTGTGTTTTTTACCTATGCACTTTGACTCTTCAGGAAGTGAATATCGCAGAGATTTTTATATTCATGTGATTTTAACCCCTTTTATTTGGGAAGTAGGATATAACATTTTACAATATAATATAAGAAGAGATATTAAAATAAATTGAAACAAAATAAATTAAAATAGAACAGCATTAAAAAAAAAAAAAAAAAAAAAAAAAAAAGATTTAAATTAAAACTAAGGGTTGCTTTTCAGGGATTTATCTATTCCTTTAAGAAAGACTGCTTGATGTTATACACCCTTAATAATGTAATCCTCACTGGAAACATTAAATATTTCTGAAAATGTGACTCAAAAGCATTTTAAATCAGATCTCTTTCTCGTCTTTCTCTTGCCTTCCCAGTATTTTATATCCATCTGGGAGAAATACAAAACCTTGGAAGTAATACAAAAAAAGAAAAAATAAAACACAAACATATTACAAAGACAGTTGCTTACCTTCATCAATAATTTAATTAGAAAAAGTTTCTTACAAATCTGAAAAATTCACCAGCCTTTTAGAGCTTGTAAGGTAACTAACTCTGGAAAATTTGCTTTGTTTTCCTAATATGTATATTTTTTCCAGATAGCTGTGTTCACTTTTTTCATGCTTTTTTAGGTGTCAAAATACTAAAAAAATACTGCAAGTCCATCATACTAATTGTTTTCTACTTAATTACCAATTTTTGAAATTTAAATTGGCTTGGGCTATTTGCTTCCATCTCTCTTTACATCTTAAGAAATACTCTTCATCTCTTTACTCTGTATCTTTTTATACTATGTTTAAGAACATCTCAGTCAAGGGGAAAAAAGTTACTTTCAGTAAGTTGTTTAAAGCCTACCAGTTTTGATCATAATATGTTACTCAAAAAGTGCTGAAAGAATCATCTTACCTTATTTTTTTGAGCTTATATGAGCTTATTTTTTATATATTGCTATCTGAAACTATCTGACAAATACAAACCTCAGCATGGAAAGGGTTATGGGGGAAAAGTAACAGACAATTTCTGAGGAATAATACATATTCCCCTAGCACATTTCTCTCTGTGAGACAGCTCCATATGTTTTAAGAATCCGATGACACAGTTCTGAAGAATAAGGAATTTTCTCTGGGAAGGGATTTTGTCCAAGAATCATAGCACAATAAGTCCTTGGATGAATACCTTGCTGTTTAGAAGTAAGCAAATAATGTTGAATCTTCTGTAGCAGTTAAAGTTTGAACATTTTTTTTCCTATTGCTTTTAATTCTGATTTTCATCAGAGACACCCAAGCTTAAATTGAAGAAAATTTGAGTAAAGTTTTGAAGCAATATGAAAGGTGGTATTTTCAGAGGAATGTGAATGTAATGGTTAATTGTAAACACAGTAAGTTAACCCATAAGGAGAATGTAATTTGGCAGAAGTGTCTCCAAAATTGCACAAGAGAAGGTTGAAAGGAAAATAATGAATGAAATTTTTGAGTCAAAACTAGTAATACTTAACTAGTCTAGAAGGAATAAAAAAAAGTACGAGTGTAATAAGGACTTTTGAGCAACTACCATTACTTTTGTATATGAGTTAACCAAGGTTAGCATCATAGCCCTGATCCTGTTTCTTAACGCTTGCTGATATTTTTTAGCCTCCCCAGTATGGCAATGAATTAGTAACAATAATACTCGTGTTTTTAAAAATCACTTTTAAAAACAAGTAAACAATTTCTGAAAATAAGAACTAGAACAATGAAAGGTATATAAGTAACATGGCTTGGATTTTTTAAACCAACTCTTGTATTTTACACACATCCTCCACACACATCCTTACTCTAAATAACTGTAACAATTGTGGAGTCTTTTTAAATTATTATTATTTATTTACTTACTTATTCTGCATTATTTGGGAAAAAAAAATAACTAAAAGTTTTCTTCTTTTAGAAAAGTCTACTATATGCTGTGTTGTTTTTTTTTAACTTCTTTTTATACTTTTCTAGCACAAAGAGGTGTTCTGTTTAAAAACAAAACACAAGGTCTAGACTTCTACAGCTGAGTCAAGGAGATACACACTGTTGTTTATTATATTAGTTACTATAATATAATGTGTTGATTGGGGTTTGTTCCTCATAACTTCAGAAGGAAAGCAGGTTATCAGTTCTAACTTTTAAAATTTCTCTTCTACTGTTTGTATCATCAACCAGAAAAAAATATTACTTTTGACTAGTACAGGTTGTACTGTTTTATAGGTCCTGGGGATATCCCTTGCTGAAGGCTACAGTGTAAGCAAAGGCACAGCATCCTTCCTGTCCCTGTGCATACTCCTGTTTGGCATATGATAGCGTTTGGCTCTGTACTTTCTGTCTGTGCTTAGCACTGGAGGGAAGAAAAGCTCACAAAGAGTTTACTGAGGGTTATAAAATTCTGGTGGGAATAGATCTTAACACCTAGGGCTAGATTTGCCCTTGCTTTAGAGTAGAAATTATAAATATCTTCCAACAGGAATAAAATCTGCCTGCCACTTTGGCTATCAAACAGTAGTTCTGTGAGATATTTGGAAATGTAGGGTGGCATGCATCCCCCTGTCTCTTATGTATAAGTAGGAACTTTCTTATCAGCTGCTTAAACAAAAAATCATGGATACTTGGTATTACTATAAAGCCATACAAATTAATGTTTGTGTTTAGACACTATAAATTTTTTGAGGACTTTTCTCTTAGTCTTAATTTCATGATTTATTTTTCTCCCTGAGGTACTGAGCATCAGGTTTTATTGATATAAATCTTTAGGATTAATTTGTTATTAGAAAACAACAACAGCCACAACAAAAAACTAGTGCCTTACTGTCATACCTGCTCTTTTTCTAGCCTTTTTTTTTTTTTTTTTTTTTTTTTTTTACATCATTTGATATCATAGCAGTTGTCCATGACTTTTCAGAATAATTAACAATGGCTCAGTAAGCTTATTAGCTAATTTCTTGTGGGAAACCTGAGTGTGTCCAAAAGCTTACCTAGAAACAAGCAAAAAATGTATTAAAGAAAGTTTTATTATTCCATATGAGTTTTCTGAATACAAAATTTGTGGGCTTAAAAATTAAAAGGTAAAATTCTATTCTCACTTTTTAATTATGATCAACTTTTTCCATATCTCTACTTTATACTCATTACAGAGATATTTTTGACAAGCATAAACAAACATTTTCTTGATGAAAATAATTTTCTTTTCATGATTACACTTGCTGACTCCTCATTACTTAAACTGCTAGAAAAGGATCTCAAGGGAGTGGCTTAGTCTATTCCCTGAAGGTCAAGAACTTCACAAGTGGATGCAAGTAATTGAGTTATAGGGCAAAGATGAGAAAAGCTTTTAGGAATTTAGGAAGAGAAATCTTCTTGATAAAGAAATGAATGCAATTTACAGTGTTATTTCAGTACATGAATTTTCTAATTATATTGTATCTCACAGGCAAATTTCCAATTAATTACTAAAATTGAGGGACTAATTCTGAGCCAGTTGCAGGAATTCTTATATCAAAGAGTTGACGAATTTTAGTAGTCCAATAAATTCACTGTGTCTTGAAAATGAATTTGCATCCTGTACATTCTTACATTATAATGCCTTGTCAAATGACTGTAAGCAATTATTCAGTACAATAGAGAGCTGTAGCTTCCTAGGGAGAGTATTTGTGGAATTCTTGATAGCATTTTTTTTCTGAACATATGTAGAAATTGTCTGCATTAACATCTGCAACTCATCTAGTTAGGAGGAAATCACCATCAGGAAATCAGCACTTTCAGGTCACCACTCATCCCACCATAAAGTACTTGTGTAAAATAAATCAGATGAATCCTGCCTGACAGTTTTTTCATGAATGAAATTCAAAACAGTATGTGATCATACTGAGGGCAGATGTGGATGTGTGCAAGCCTTCACAATAAGGATTTTCTTTACAGAAGTTTCAGGTTCCCCAAGGGATTTTGAAACTTCTGCATGGGATCAACAATAATAAACATAGCCTACAGCATTTTTTTCCTTCTCTGTATGACTAGTGGATGTGAGGACGTGCATCTGAGGCATCTCTAATGGGATTATGGGTGAACAAACTCTTCTGATAACATTAAGTGTAATGTAAGCATACTCATTGCAATGAAAACTTTTCCTTGCTTCATGGTACATTTACAGCACATCCTTAATTGCCTTTCTATTTTCTGAGGTGACATCAACCTGATAGAAATCCTCATACTCTGCAATTCTGACCAACCTGTAGCTGTGGTACTTGAGATGGGAAGAAAGCTTTACTTATTTCCACCTCACAATATAGCCACAGATAGTGGTACAATACACTTACTGCTACAGTAATGATGGCTTGAAGGAAGACTACACATTAAGGAAATAATTTTGATGAATGAAATGAATGAATGAAAACAACAGCATCTTTAAAACATCAGTTGCTTAGGGAATTCATTTTGAATCCTGATAACGCTATCCTTGTCACTGCCTCATAGTCACCACAGAATCATAAAACCCATAAAACCTAGTCAGGACTAGCTAAGCTTTTCTGGAAGATAATTCTACCTGGGTCAATACTGTCAGATTTTCTTCCAGTTCAAGTATGGAAAAGATCTCTGACACCATAATCATTTTATTACTGCAAATTACATCTTGAATGGGTTTTCCACAGGGAAAGGTAACAAAAAATGAACAGGGGAAAATCAATCTTTATTTCTGAAAACACAGATGTTTTTTCTTGATCCTCACACTGCTCCCACCAAACACTTAAAACATGAATACTTAATGAGTATTTACCAAGATAGGAACTTTATACTTAGAAGGCAGTTTAGGCATACTGATGCAGAAGACCCCATTGCTAGCAATATACATTGTACCTAAATTACTATTACAGGTTTTGAATGCTTCTGTTTGTATTCTATGGAATGTGTTGATTTCCTAATGCATTGAACATTTCTAGAAACGTACTGAGAATGAAAACCACAATATATATTTTTGCTTTAATTTCAAAGCTTAGTAAATTATTAGTGAAGTAAAAAACAAATAAAACAAAACAAACATAAAAAAATCTACCCTACTTTGTTTTCTTTAAAACATTAAAACTAAAATTAAAAAATGGATTTTGATATATGTAAGAAAGAATTCTAAATCACCTGAACATGCCTATATAGAGAGTGTTATTGCTTAGTAATTTGAAGAACTGCTCTTCTGAATGTTCCAAATTTTAGTATTAGGTACTCAGACACGGTTCTATGATAATAAAAAAGTAAAGCCATTAACTGTCTAAGTATCTAAGCAACTGGAAAAATGATTTATTTTTTTTTTTTTCTGCCTTAAGTGAAAGCAATGAGGAGACAAGTATATTGTCAGTAAGAACTCTCATAACATAATAAATAATAACAACAATGCTATTATTATTTGACATTCATTTATTCTTTTATTCACACATACAACCCTTTAAGTCTCTGTTAATGACACTACTACACTCAGTGTATAATACACAGTATTGCACAATATTACAAGAAGTATTGTATAATAATAAATAATACACAATAATAAATAATGCACAATAATACAAGAAGCATTACACAGTAAAGCTATCATATGCCATAAATAAGCAGATTGTACAGGCCCTTTCATATTCTATTTAACTCCTACTCATTTACCACTTCCTGTTTGTTTCACCTTTGTTGTAAGAAAGTTATATTTTGGAGAACAGAACAGAACAGAGATATCTATGAAAATTTGCAATTCTACTTAGTGAAGTCAGATGGACCACCGAAGAGATAGCTAAATAGTCAATATTGTTTCATACACTGGTGGTATCAAGATATTAATTAATGTTTTGATACCTGGAATGCAAAGGAGAGATGATATTATTAAGGTGTGATAAAGAGGATAAATTCATTCTACAAGAGTGATTAAAATAGTTATGAGTTAAATAAATCATAGCTTATTGGTTTAGATAGAGGATTTCATAATTTTTCATCACAGAATACTGGAATAATTAAGGTTGGAAAAATGTGGCTTGTCTTTATTATCACCGTCTCCACTAATGAAAAGCACCACTTCACTGTGCTAATAATACCCACTGTTTCATCTCCATAAATGTTCAGCAAGTGTCAATGGGCATCATTTCTTTTCGATATGGAGGGATTCAGTGACACAGCTTTGCTTCATAAGCACTTCCATGTCAGATTGCTCCTCTTCTGCTGCACAGCAACAAAATGGAATGGAATGTTGGTGGGAAGGCTCAACCTGTACTGCCATACAATCAACATTTGCTTCTGAGATCATGGGCCAACATAGTAAAACAGGAAGCATTACTTTCAGAGCAGTTCTGGTACAACAGAACAATCCTTCTGCTTTCTATAGACATCACATTTTGAAACAAGTTAATTATGCATGACGATATCCTACAAATTTTGAGATGAAGCAAAGCCAAAATTTTATTCATATTATTCATGCATGAGGTGTAGTGCATGCAACTGTAATGATATACAAGCTATTTCACAAAATCTTTAACTTTGAACTGGCTGAGCCATTTTATCAAGGGTTTTTCTGTGCCAGTTCCGTCCATGATCACTTTTGTGTAGAATTGTCAAGAATCTCAGCTTCTGTTCAGGAGTTTTAATAGATGCTGTTTAAGTCTAAAAATAGTGTGTACCTTCAATTATTTTTCTCGTTTTTTGCAGTTCTGAGAATGATACTGAAACATCAAAAAGTAATTAGAGAAAATGACATTTGAAAGTGTGATTAATGATTAATTCTTTGGTATTTTGTCATAGTCCTCCTCATAATTTCCAAACTTAGTCAATATTCATATAACTAATAATTCCTAAGCAGAAAATAAGTGTGCTGATTAATAAATAATTTATTAAAGTTCTGAGGATACAATATTAATAGCTATTTCTCTTTAATATTTTTACCCAAACTTTAGTTTTCAATGTATATTTATTTTGAGATTAAATTCAAATTTATGTTTATAGTTTTATTATTGCATCAAAAAGATGAATAAAGCTTACTTTCTCTGCAGCTATAGAAGTGTTGCATTTTACATGGTTCTGAGTAACAACTCAGATTTAAAACAGACAATGTTATTTACAAAAGAAGCTTTCAGAACCATATTTCTTAAAATATATGAGCTCTAGAAAATGGATACAGCAAATAGAAAATTTAAATCTGCATTTCTAGTATGCATTTATTTCACGTGAAGACACTGTCTTGCTGACTTTTCAAACTCCCAGAAATTTTTGAATTTCATTCTGGTGCTTCTGTTTTTTCTATTGCTCTATCCACAACTTTCAATTTTTACTAAAACATAAACAATATTTCAACATATTTATTTGGCTACAACAATACCACCTAAGCTGTTATAATTATTCACAACATATTTTAATGAGATTTTTTTTAATCTACCTTGATTTTTCTTCTCATAGTTTGTAACTGTATTTAATGGTCATGTTCCAATAAAATTTCTTAAAAAAAAAAAAAAGAAAGAAAAAAAAATACTGTTTAAAATTTATGGATGAGATGTCAAATACACTGAAAAATATTCAGTCTTTCCACACCCATAAACAATTAAATTTTACATTTAATTATTTGCACTGCAACAAGAAATCAAGAGAATGTCACCAAATTCATTTGGATATGTTACACTAAGTGCAAGGTTTTGCACCTGGATCAAAGCAACTCCTTTATCAACAGAAGCTGGAGGACAAAAGGGTTGAATATAGTCCTGTCTAAAAAGACTTTGGGGTTCTGATGGATAGGAAACTGGGCTAGAGCCAGAAATGTGCCCTTGCAGCCCAGACAGGCAATCATATCCTGTAATGTATCAAAAGGAGTTTGGTCAGCAGATCGAGGGTCATGATCCTGCCCCTCTGCTCTGCACCAGTTGGACCTCACCTGGAATACTGCGTCCTGATATTGTGAGAAACACACTCAAGATCAAAAATTTTGAATCAGGCAAAGATCTCTGTGAAGGGCATTTCTTTCATTATTGTAATATCGGGCACGCACGTCCTATTAACAAGGGAGAAATTGTGCAACTAGTCAGTGAAATCCATCCCATTATATACCCTGGGTCTAACGCAGGTAAAGCCTTTCCTGGCACACTTTGGTTGAGTATCTCAGGCTCACAGTCTTCTGACACTGTTGCTATGTTACACTTCCATAGCTTTGTTATACTTCCATAGCTACATTACACCTTCATACAATGTCTGTTACCAACACATTGTCTTTGGGTATGTTCTGTACTTTTTATGGTGATAGAAGGACAATATTTTCAACTATCTGCGCACTAGTTCTGTCCTGTACCAGACTCTCCCCTATACTATATAATTACCTTACCTAGTGCCTATGCCAGTTTTACGTAGGTCAGAACGCCCCAGTTTCAGCTTTACTCTGTTCAGCAACCTTCTTTGTGAAAGGCAACTTATCTTATGCTACATACAGGAATACTGGAAATTTCCACTGCAAAAACACAATCTACCTCTCACGACATGGAGCCTTCAGTACAGGAGAGACATGGACCTGTTGGAGAGCGTTCAGAGGAAAGCCACAACACTGACTGAAAGGACAGAACATCTCTCCTATGAGGACAGGCTGAGAGAGCTGGGGCTGTTCAGCCTGGAGAACATAATACTCATGGGAAGACCCAATAGCAGCATTTCAGTATCTAAAGGGGGCTATAAGAAAGAAGGGGACAGATTCTTTGGCAGAGTCTGCTGTGATAGAGCAAGGGGAAATGGTTTCAAACTAAAAGGGAGATTTACATTGAATATAAGGCAGAGTTTTTTAAAGATAAGAGTGATGAAGCACTGGAACAGGATATCCAGAGAATCCAGAGGTGAATGCCGCCTCCCTTGAGACATTCAAGGACTAGGCTTTGAGCAACCTAATTTAGCTGTAGATGTCCTTTTTCAGTACAGGAGAGTTGGACTAGATGACCATTAAGGGTTCCTTCCAACTCAAAAGATCTATGATTCTATGATTATATGATTCATAAACCAAGGTTGCACCTTAGTCTAGCATTTGTCTCACATAGGCATCTGCTCTGCATGGGAAGATTGCTGGTCTGGCCAGCTAAGTGTTACTGGAGCACACTTCTTATAACTGTAACGAACAAGACATATTAAATCATGTTTGTTCATCATTTTTTTCCATAACAATTTAAACGAAAATGACCTTATTACTTCTTACATCTGTCATATTTCTTCATGAAAGAATTGAGTGTGTCTTAACAATTGATTTTCAGTGGTACGCAATCTATCTCTGCATACAATACGTCTAAAATTTTTAGGCAAATCTGTGCACACTTCATTGTTGGTTGCTTTTTGTTTGGTTGGTTGGTTTTAATTTCTGCTTATTTTACTTTCCTTGTTTGAATAACTTTTATGATAACTACTAGTTTTGACCTTCCTTAATTTTTTTTTCATTTTTACTTTTGCATTGTTTTTTGAAAACAATTCTAAATGTTAAATTTAAAACCTTTTAAATGTTATTTTATAAATCATTCTTAAACTTTCATATGAGTCTCTTTTCCTTCTTATTCTCATGAACATCTCGATAAAGCAAAGTGAGATGCATTTCAGACTGAAAAAGGTTAGCATGTGTTGCTTGGATTTATAAGAACTTCACAGAAATCTACAAGTTAAACTCATGGGCTACCAAGAACATGCAAAACTGGATATATTTATTATTTGGAACATAATTCCAGACAAGGATAGATATGATTCTCTCCATATTTTCAATCAAGCAGTGTCTGAAAAACCTATAAAATCTATGAAAATATTTGAAAGACATGTAAAGAAAATGCTAGCCTTTGTCTATCATGCAGTGCAGTTCATTCTCAGGTATATAAAAAGGCCATGTTGGGTGGAGCCCTGAGCAATATGACCTAGCACCTGATTTAGTGGTTAGCAATTCTGCCCAAGGCATGGAGTTTGGAACTAATGATCTTTGAGGTCCCTTCTAACCCAAGCCGTTCTATGATTCCTATGGAATGGACTCCCTGAATGTATCATTTAAAGATGTAATGATTTTCTGAGGCTATAAAATAAGCGTAATAGTTCCCATGCAAGCATTCCTGCAAGAGACATTTCCAAAGCTGCACCAAATACACTATACAAGTTGTTCTACTCAGTTTTTGGAAATGCCAATGATCAGGAATGGCATTCTCCTTTCATTGAAGAGAGAAAGAAGGAATTATGCAGTTCTGCACTGCAACTTGTATTTTTGTTGCACGTGTCTCAGTGTTATAAAGCATCTTCAGTGCTTTTTTTTTTCTTTTTTTTTTTTTGTGTGTGTGTGTGAGAGAGAAAAGATGCTTGGAATGATTTTTTAAATAGATGAGGTACAAAGAATTGAATTTTTGAGTGGACAGAAAGACAATTTCTTGAAAATATACTATCTCAGTTCACTAAAGCCCTATAGGTATCCAGAGTATATCAAGAATTATGAATTATTCAGATCCCAGGGTAGAGTTAACTGCTTCCAGAGTCCTGCAGTTAGTGAAATATTCACTATTGTAAACTATCTGTGGATAATAGAAGTTATTCATATTCAGCAGAGATATAATCCCCTGAAAATTATACTAGTGCTTTGTATGTCTCCAGTTCTGTCAGAACAGACATCCAATATCCAAAAAAGAAAAGCAGATTTCTCTATAATTTATGTGATACACAGAGCAATGGATTAAAAGTGAATAGATCATGGAGTATTTCAGTTTTTGTTTTGTTTTGTTTTTAAACTATATTCTTTTACTGAAGTAGAAGATAAGATTTTAAAATAAATACTGTGTATTGTACTATGGTGATTGATTTATTTCCTATAGAGTAACCTGGAGTAAAATTTTGTCAGGAATGTGAGATATATTTATTTTTTCTTCTTATATAATCAAATTTGTGACTGTAAGCACATGATCAAAATAAAATTAAAAAGAAAAGAAAAGAAAAGAAAAGAAAAGAAAAGAAAAGAAAAGAAAAGAAAAGAAAAGAAAAGAAAAGAAAAGAAAAGAAAAGAAAAGAGTATTTGACCTAGTAAGAAAATGGTGGAATGGAACCTCACAGAATCACTAAATCAGAGAATTATAGGGGTTGGAAGGGAACTCTAGAGATCATCGAGACCAACCCCCCTACCAAAACAGATACCCTACACCAGCTCACAACAAGTAGGTGTCCAGGCAGGTCTTGAATATCTCCAGAGAAGGAGACTCCACCACCTCCCTGGACAGCCTGTGCCAGTGCTTCATCACCCTCACCGTAAAGAAGTTCTTGTGCACATTTGCGCAGAACTTCCTATGCTGCAGTTTCTGGCCGTTTCCCCTTGTCCTGTCTCCACACACTGCTGAAAACAGTCTGGCCTCACCACTCTGCCCTCCACACCTTAGATATTTATAGGCCTGGATCAGGTTCCCTCTCAGTCTTCTTTTCGCAAGGCTAAATAGACCCAGTTCACTCAGCCTGTCCTCATAAGGGAGATGCTCCAGGCCCTTCACCATCTTTGTGACCTTCTGCTGGACTCTTTCCAAGAAATCCATGTCTTTTTTGTACTGGGGAGCCCAGAACTGGACGCAGTACTCCAGATGAGGCCCGACCAGGGCAGAGTAGAGAGGGAGGATCACCTCCCTCGACCTGCTGGCCACGCTCTTTTTAATGCACCCCAGGATGCCATTGGCCTTTTTGGCCACGAGGCCACACTGCTGGCTCATGGCCAACCTGTCGTCCACCAGGACACTCAGGTCCCTCTCTGCAGAGCCCCTCTCCAGCAGCTCATCCGCCAACCTGTACCGGTGCATACAGTTATTCCTCCCCAGATGTAAGAATCTACACTTGCTTTTGTTAAACCTCATCTGTTTTTTTCTGCCCAGCTCTCCAGCCTCTCCAGGTCTCTCTGAATGGCAGCACAGCCTTCAGGCATGTCAGCCAATCCTCCCAACTTCGTATCATCAGCAAACTTGCTGAGGGTGGCCATTATCCCCTCATCAAGGTCATTGATGAAGATGTTGAACAAAACCGGAACCAGCTGTCTGAGGAACACTGGTTACAGGTCTCCAGCCAGACTTTGCACCACCAACAATGATCCTCTGTGCTCTCCCAGTCAGCCAGTTCTCAACCCACCTTACTGTCCACTCATCTATCCCACACTTCCTCAGCTTTGTTATAAGGATATCGTGGGGGACAGTATCAAATGCCCTGCTGAAATCAAGGTAGACTACATCCACTGCTCTCCCCCCATCCACCCAGCCAATGACAACATCATAGAAGGCCACCAGGTTGGTCAAGCATGACCTCATTCATTGGGTGGAAAAGAGAGACCTTATGAGAAAGAATGCAAGGGTGAAAGTTGCCTGGAGATCATCTAGTCCAACTTCCCTGCCAAAGCAGGCTCCCTAGACCAGGTTACACAGGTAGGTGTCAAGGCTTGTCTTCAGAAAAAGAGACTCCACAACCTCTCTGGACAACTTATTCTAGTGGTCTGTCACCCTTACCATGAAAGAGCTCTTATGCACATTTGTGCAGAACTTCCAATGCTTCAGTCTGTGGCCGTTTCCCCTTGTTCTATCACCAAAGACCACTGAAAAGAGTCTGGCCTCATCCCTTTTCCTCCTGCACCTTAGATATTTATAGACATTGATCAGATCCCCCGAGTCTTCTTGTCTCAATGCTGAACAGACCCAAGTCGCTCAGCCTTTCCTTGTAAAAGAGGTCATGCAGAACCTTTATCACTTCTATGGCCTCTACTGGACTCTCTCCAGGATATCCCTGTCTTTTTTTGTACCAGACAGCCTACAACTGGACACAACACTCCAGGTGAGGCCTTACCAGGGCAGTAGAGGGGGAGGGTCACCTCCCTTGACCTGCTGGACATGCTCTTCAATGGACCCCATTGGCCTTCTTGGCCACCAGGGCACACTGCTGGCTCATGGCCAACCTGTCATCCACCAGGACACCCAGGTCCCTCTCCGCAGAGCTCCTCTCCAGTATGTCATCCCCCAACCTGTACTGGTGCATGTAGTTGTTCCTCCCAAGGTGCAAGACTACATTTGTTCTTGTTAAATCTCATCTGATTTCTCTCTGCCCAACTCTTTAGTCTGTTCATGTCTCACTGAATGGCAGCACAGCCTTCAGGTGTGTCATCCATTCTTCCCAGCTTCGTATAATCAGCAAACTTGCAGAGAGTGGACATTACTCATCAAGGGCACTGATGAAGATATTGGACATTCATGATCTTGTCAAAACACTCACTCAGAAATAAGAAAAAGGGATATAAAGGGGCCATATAAAATGATCCTTGTATTCAGTGAAAAGCACATGTCTGACCTGATATTGATATTGTTTGATTTATTTATTTATTTATTTATTTATTTATTTTGCCTTCTGAACTTGTTATGGCATCATCAATGGTGAGGAATAGTCACATTCAAAAGGCTGTAAATGTGTTTGTATAATGACTACACAAAGTCTCTTGGGATCATATTACCATTTTCACGTAGGTGAACAGCTCAAAAACCTAATTTACTGAAGGACTCACTTTGTCTCACTTATAGTAGAAGAATTACACATGTACTTCTAATATTAATTCAATTGGATCATCAGCAAGAGTGGTTGTCACTTCATTTTCCAAAGAACATTGAAAGAAAAGATTTTAATAGCACTGATTTCAGAAAGTAGTCCTAGGTAAAACATAAAAAACTGAGAATAAGAATTCTGGAATAAAGTTATTACCTTCCTTAATAATAAATGTAGATATTATGATGCATGAGTGTCCAACCTTTTGACTAGCCTGGGCCACAGTGAGTGAAGAGGAATTGTTCTGGGCTGCATCTATGTTGGTTGCTATTAAAGTAATGCCTCCTGTTTATTTCCATAGAAACTACAACAGATACAGTGAGCACAGTATAGAGCAAATTCTCAAATACAAAGCATTAGATCATCATATTCATCAGCACTGAACAGAAGCCTGCATGCCATGCACATAAAAATCTGAACCAGCAGAGGTGACCAAACATTGCTGTCGCCAGCACTGAAACACCACCCACTGCCTCAGTGTCCTCATGTCCACTGTTTGGTCTCCATAAACATTCAGCAAGTGTTGATGAATCAGTGGGTGCCATTTTTCCCACAAGGAGAGATTCATTGACACACCTTCATTTCATATGCACTCTGATATCAGATGCCTTTTTGTTAGACTTTACTGTCATCTGTCACATAGAAATAAAATATAATTAAATATTGGTGGGAAGGTTCAACCTCTCTTGCCATACCACAAACATTTGCCTCTGATGTGGTGGCCAATATCATAAAACAGAAGGCATTAATTTCAGAGCAGGCCTTATAATGTATATAACGTAGTTAATATATGTAAGTAACAAAATATTTTTATTATTATTAAAATGCATAACAATTGATTAACAAAACACAAAACTAATGGGGTATTTGACCTTTTTTATTGAAATTAACACATCAGTACAATTCAGTGGAAGTAGTTGCAATTCTTTTTGAGGTCTCAAAGCATTTGTCAGAAATTTGGGATGAAATTTTATTTTTCCTGTGCTTCATTTTTGAGAACAGTTATTCACAAATGCACATAATGCACGTAATGCCAAAGAGCGATGACATGAATAAGGCATAATTGTGAAGTGAGGGTTATTTCCCTCTGTTAAGACAGAGCTTATAACAGTCTAGTAGAGACACTTGATGACATTATCTGATTTGAACGATTTACCAGAGTATCAAAATGCATAAAATCATTTGCTCTAACTTGAACTGGCCTTGTACTGGCCCCATGTCTTGGTGTCAGCCCAGAGAGAGTTAATTGCACATTCAAGTTTGATTGTTGCTGTGTGGTGATTGCATGCCCTAGGCCAGGCCAGACTGTTCAGCAGAGCAGAACTACTACCTTGAGTGAGGACAGAAGGTGGGCCACATTCTATTCTTTGCCAGGTCACATGTGGCACTTAGGCTACAGGTTGAACATGCCTTTATGTTTTAATAGGTAAATTTACCCTAATTACTTTTCTTTTCAGAAATGACATGAATGTGTGACAAAAAGAGCACTACAAGGGTTGAGATAAAAGAAAGCTATGCTTTGAAGTTATCTGAACAGCCCATTAAATTCACTTGTGATAAGATGAACATAACTTGTATAGTGATTTTGAATGATAATTAATTTGTGTTCTCTTTAAACAGCAACAACAACAACAACAACAACAAAAACAAGCAGATCTTATTTTTTCTACTTTTGTTTTCACTGAGGAAAGTATGGGAGTCAAAAGAAGACTGGATCACAGGAAAATATAACATTTTATTTATGAAATGTTTTCTTAAATATCTTGTTAAATTTAATTTCACTTAACAGCAAGAACCAAGACAAGGGTGGTTAGGAGACACTGTAGGCAGAAAAATCATGTGATCTGAAATGTACTTGGAAAAAGCAAGATGTTTGGGAAACAGATCTCTTATTTTCTGGGCAAAATTTACAACAGCTCTGTAAAATGTTAACATTTGTAATAAAAAATAATAGTAGAGAGAAGAAGTGAATTTCCTCTTCTGGACATATATATAGTTTTTTCTTATATAAGAATCTTCATTATCTTGAAAGTATGACTGAAAGTGCTTTTACACTTCCAGAAATTGGAAGTGCTTCATTGCAGTCTACTGCCAAATAGGTGTAAGTTTACTTCAAAACTCACAGGAAGAAGTCAGCAGTACAAAGTAAGTCCTTGCCTGATGCTGTTTGACAAGTATTATATATATAATATATAAATAAAATAAAATATATAAATAAAATATAAATAATAATAAGGACAATGGTGTTGTATTTCTAGATAAAATGACAACCCAAAACATAATGATATTGAGTAACGTATTTAAAGTTCTAGATTCTAGAAACATTTTGTTCTAGATTCTAGAAACATTTTGTTTATATGTTTTTGACTACAATTAGGCAGTTAGGTTGTTTCTCAATATTCTCAATTTCATTAATTGACTGTGGAATATTTCAATACTAAAATAAGTGAAACTCATAAAGGCATCAGGCTCTACTCAGACATTAAACTCTACTGAAATTATTTAGGCTTCTTGAACTACTTTTTCAGAAACAACAACATGAGAAAAAATTGATCAAAGCATTGTTTCATTTTTTTCCTCAGTACTTCATGTAGTGAAACTCAGAATTTCAGTTCAGCTTGCTGCAAAGTTTTAATCTTCTGTTGAACTTTTATTCAGTTTCAGATTCAACAAATAGTATTTACTGTATAAGCTGCACCTCAGAAAGTTAGTATTCGATTTCCGGATGGATATCCATGGTATAGGAAACTGCTCTTAAATGTTTGAAAATAATATAAGAACAAGGTGTAATTGAAAATGCTAATATGTACATATATTTAGGGAGCAATGTTGTTATATACACTTAGTATTTTCTAAGTTGTTGATTTCTTTTATTAATAAAAAATTCTGCTGACCTTTAACTGTATAGTAAACTTGCCTAACAGTTAGATTTTGTTGACCTTTGTAGGCTTTAATTAATGTCTGAACTGATATTAATACCATGCTTGAATGTAAGTGTTCTCCAATATACAATTGAGTGATCTGTTTAGAGCACATATTGTCTCGCTCCAATTTATAGGAGGGAGAGGAGGTTCTTTTATTATCTATATACCCAGCGTGAGATTAAGAAGCAATGGTTCAAATGTTGGTCTGACCAGTTTATTACAAATCTTAATCAGGGAAATGGGGAAGGGGAGGACAGACACTATTATGATTAGGGTAATGGGGAAGGGAAGGAAGGCAATAGAAAAGATAGAAAAGAAGAAGCAAGGAGTCTTTATAGGCAGCAAGAGGGACATAGTCACCACCATGGATCCAGCGAGGTTCATAGTTCAGTCTTTGATCTTCAGTAGTGGTGGGTCATCGGGCATTATTGTTGTATTGACAACAACGACCATGGTGACGATGGCCCTTTTTCAATGCTTCAAAGTGGTTGAGTCAGCTGTCTTTGGAGTGACAGCTCAAATCCAAAGTGGTCGAGTCAGTTCTCCTTTGAGTGACAACTCAAACCCAAGGTGGTTGAGTCAGTTCTTGTTGAGTTGGCAGCTTCTGGCTCTGGGATCTCAGCAGGAAACCTCCTTTGTTCTTATCTTTCCAGCCTTGCCAGCAGATAAGAGGAAGCAGGGAGGCACTAACTTGTATCTTGCCTTAGCAGGATACAATGGTATCAATCCCCCAGCCCTCCATACTAAGCTGGAGCGGTTTAGTTACAGGCCAGATCTTCCGCCAGCGAACACTCCTGAGCACTCTCTTCCGCTCTTCTACAGAGCAAGCAGCTCTGGAGGAAGGGGCTTTCAAATGTTCCCAAAGCGATATCGATTGTCACACAGTTAGCACCCATCACTTGCCTCCTTGACTAGTCACTCAGAGTCTTACCACAAGAAAACCCTCAGGAAGCAAGCTTTGAGCCAAAAAAAAAAAAAAAAAAAACAAAGAAGGGTTCTCACACATATAAAGTAATCTTGTCAAGAAAGCATACATACCACAATATTGAATTGAAGGTATAGATTGTCGTGTATGTAATTACACATTATTTCTTCTGAAAATTATGAGGTGAAAATCAATATAGAACCATAATAATATATATTTTTAAAAAACTACTTTCACGTTCTTTGTTTCTATCTTTGCAACTTATATTTTAATCTCATAGTAGTAAACATACAGACAGTGGCAATCATTACCTCACACATATTCTGATTCCTAACAGAAGTTAGAAAATCAGTAATTCCATCAGTTCTTTCAACAACTGAAGAATAGAAATGACTGTACTAGAAATAGTTTCAGCTCCAATTATTGATTATAATTTCAGTCCTATTCTATGTAGAAGTCCTAAACAGTGCATGCAGAAGTTGAAGTCATCAACAAGTTCTGCAGGCTTTTTTACTGTCACATCTAAAATTTGAAATAGAATAAGTATGAAAGATATACAAAAAAAAAAAAAAAAAAAAAAAAAAAAAGATGTCTTCCATTTGTGAAAGAAGTGAAGAGTAGATGAATGTTGAAAGAAAGGTGAAGAAGCATGCAGCAGTTGTCCTGAAATAGTATCTTGCTAGGACATATCTAATTTGAGCGGTAAGAAGAGTTTCTGGATTCTGTAATCCTGATATAGACTTGGACTTCTTAGTGTCAGAACTTTTTTTAGTTCTAGTACCTTCACCACAGAAAACAAAATCAAAAACAAAAACAAAAACAAAAACAAAAAAACCACCAGAAATTAAAACTACCTCTCATGTCATACTCCAAAGCTGTAACAATGAAAATAAGTTCTGGATTTAGGCATGATGACTATAATGTCTGAAGTTATTCTGTTGGAGGAATAAGATTCACAGTTATGGACCATTTCCTAAGATGATGCCTCCTACACTTCTGAGTCACACTGTTGCAGTCAGAATTTGTGCTGTTTTTCTAAGAATAACTCTACAGCAGAAACAGGAGATCAGCAGTGCTACTTCTGCTGATTAGAACAATTCTGAATAAATAAGATTCAAAAGCAAGATTCTGTAAAACTTGCAAATTGCAGTTATGGGACTCATAATATCTATTTTTTGATGTTTTTGTTTTGGTTTGTTGCTGTTTGTTCTGTAGAGGAATTTTGTGTTTTGTAAGCTGTAACAGAATGTTACAGATAAGTTATTCTTTCATCACAGAGTTAATAGTGCATCAGATTTTACATTTGAAATTTCAGGAGCAAAACAACTTTTCTGATCACATTATTATATTTTTGATTACTGACTGATGGCTGAAACTTCAAGAGAATAGAAGGATCTCTAATAATAAAAGTACATTCAAAATAAGAATGGGAATCCATATAGTAACAGTAATGGATAATTCCGTTCTGATATATTGTATGTATAACTCGTGTTTGTGGATAATTAGAGAAATTAATAGCCATTGCAGAAATATTCACAAATAATCAAAATTGTAGAAAATCAAATTCATGTTCTCTAGTGTCTACCAATGTCTCACTGTTTGATCAGTTCTAGTCTGGAGTATGATTTAACCCCCTGTGTGATAGGGTACCAGTCACTGAAGCAATGTGCTCATAATGTACTGTACTTCCTTGAAAAATATATCTAATGTCTTTACTAATTACTTAAATTCTTAATGCCAGATGCTATTAAAAATTAATTAATTAATTAATAATAATAAAAAAATTAACATTACTTAAGGGATATACCCAAATAAAGACATAGAAAACAAAAAACTTTGAACCAGCTGAATATGAGCCAGTAGTATGCCCAGGTAGCCAAGAAGGCCAATGGCATCCTGGCTTGTACCGGGAATGGTGTGGTGAGCAGGACTAGGAAAGTCATCTTGCCCCTGTACTCTGCATTGATGAGGCCCCACCTCAAGTACTGTGTTCAGTTTTGGGCATCTCAATACAGAAGGGGCATTGAGTTACTGGAGCAGGTCCAGAGAAGGACCACAAGGCTTGTGAAGGGCTTGGAGAATATGCCCTTCGAGGAGAGACTGAGGGAATTGGAACTAACTGTTCTGTCTGGGGAAAAGGAGGCTGAGAGGAGACCTTATTGGTCACTTCCAATATCTGAAAGGTGCTTACAGCAAGAGTGGAGCTGGTCTCTTCTCAGTGGTGACAGGACAAGGGGAAATGGCCTCAAGTTGTGCCAGGGTAAGTTTAGTTTGGATATCAGGAAACACTTTACAGAAAGGGTTGTTAAGCACTGGAATAGGCTTCCCAGGGAGGCAGTTGAGTCACCATCCCTGGATGTGTTTAAAATCCGTTTGTATGTGGTGCTCAGGGGCATGATTTAGCAGAAAGTTGTTAGGGTAGTATGGTTAGGTTGTGGTTGGATTCGATGATCTTTAAGGTCTTTTCCAACCTAAGTGATTCTGTGATTCTATGATTCTACTAAGACTACATGCACATGTCCCTGTTAAGAGCTTCAAATTTGTAGTGCCTGTAGTTAACAAAATACGCAAGTTAGAGATGTAGTCAACGAAATATGTAAAGCGGGGGCTGTCAAGGTCATCAGGCGTAACCAGGCGTAATCTGTGTGGGCCCCTTGTGTGGTTAGCGAATACTGAAAGGGGGGCTGTAACAGTCATCAGGCTCTGCGGGGGCTCCTTGACTCATAAGAAAACCATGATGAGACATGGCAAGACAAGACATGCCACACGTCTATTGGGCACAGATAACCATAGCAAGGGTGATTGGTAGCACTGTGATATAAGGGACAACTATAAGAAGAGTGTGTTGCTTGCAATAAGTGCCATTTGCCGCTCACCACATTGGTGTCATAAAAGCGTGTGATTTGGCCGGGGCTGTCTGAGCACTTCACGACGGGACATTAATCAGAGGTTGCCGAAGCAAAGGCAACAATGTCTTGAAATGTCTAAACGCCAATGTGTTTTTCAAACTCTCAAGCACAGATGCTCAGAAATACGAATTTCAGAAAACCTCTTCTTTAGAATGAATACCAGGGTTCTCAGTAAGAAATCCAGTGAGCAGTAAAAGGCAAAATAGGAATCTCATTAAAAACTATAATGCATATGTTGGGTATATTTATATAATATATTATTATTATTATTATTATTATTATTATTATTATTATTATATATTGTATGTATTATATAACACTATATATATTATATTATTTTTATATGTATATATGATGCCATATATTGGCAAATATTATCTCATGACAAGGTCTATGCAGGATACAGAAACTAAGCATGATGGTGGTCTGAATCCATGACACATCCATCCTGTCCATTGTTACAAGAACAGAGTTTATTCACAGAATCAGACTCCTTTCAAAAAATGGTGACCTGATTTAAAATTGGCCAACAGAAGAAACTCTGCCTACTTTGTATATAGTTGTTCTTTACTTAACAGAAGACTAGTGCACCATTTTTTTTCATCATTTGTTGACCATATCTGGCTATTTTGTGATTTGCTCTTCCACTGAACATGATCTAATCATTACATAACTGAAATGTTAAACATACATCTGTATTGACTTCTTAGGTCACATCTCAGTTTCTGGAGTGAATCTCAGGAATGCAGCTTGCTAGCTCACTTAAATTTTATAGATACCTGGGACTTGAATCAGTTGCTTGAATACTGCTGACATTTCAAATATTCTAGAGTGTCAAAGGCACCTACAGAGCCAATAGCTAAGAAATCTCATTTATGGAACATCTATTCCTTTTTTGGATAAGTGACTGGAAAACATTTATGATAGCTTAGCATCTAAAATAGCTTTACAAACTCATGTTTATGTGAATTAATTCCTGGAGTGTGGCTCATTTTGATTAAATTGGGTGAAAACTATGTATTTGCACATATACTGAGTTAATAAAATTTGACTCTGTTTTAAGGGAAGCCCTGTAGTAATCAGATCCTGACCAATCATGGTCCCAAAGGCCTCTGAAAGGAATGGGACTTTTGGGTACCAGGTGTCCAGGCTGAAAATAGCAACCTCTCCCACTGTGGGAACAAATCTGACTAGTCAACCTTACAGCACATGTACAAGTAACTCTGCGTGGCACAGACTGGGCTCATTGTGCATAGGAGCATAAGGCTACTTTGCATGTTTCTAAGTGAAAGGCAGTAGATCAGGCAGAATTCTTCTTTAACTTCATGGTGTAAATGCAATATAATATTGTCATTGCTAGTAAGAAGTCATAAGCTTTGTACTGACTTTGTATGTCCTCAGGATTAAAGTCTGTCAAGTCTGTTTCGTCTGAACTTGTTTTGACCTGCCTGCAACTTTCTTTCACTCAGTATAGCTGTAACATCAATTTGATGATATGCCTATTATTAATTTTTTTACCTCTTTTACCTATGTATGTATATATCAACAGAAAGTAGTTGATCTATGTAGTTATCTTGGCTCTAATACAATAATGTAAGGCAGACGAATAGAGGCCTGGTACAATAGCAGAGACCTTGAGAGGTTACAGTGTGGAGCACAGAACTAGGATGATAAATAAAGGAACAAGATGGTGCAAGTGCCCCCTCAACTGCAAAACTTAGTAATGGCCAGTAGCATAAACAGAGATCTGAAGCTGAGCAAGAATGATTTTGGCAATGAAAAGAGAACAAAGAAGTAATTTGGGGCATTTAGTGACAGGAAAAAGGGGAAACAGTTTTAAATTGGAAGAGGGTAGATATAGGCTAGATATTTGGAAGAAATTCTTTACTGTGAGGGTGGTGAGACACTGGAACAGGCTGCCCAGTGAGTCTGAGGATGTTGTTCCCTGGAGGCATTCAAGGCCAGGCTGGATGGGGCTTTGAGCGACCTGGTCTAGAGGGAGGTGTTTTGCCTATAACATGGGGATTGAAACTAGATGCGACAGATGGCAGCAGAAGAGCAGTCTAACAAAATGACATCAGATGTGGAAGTGCATATGAGGCAAAGGTACTTTCCATGCAGAAAAAAGTTGTACCCATTCACATTCATGGATGCTTGCTGAATGTTTCTGGGGACAAAACAGTGAATGTTAATAATGTTGTGGGTGTGAGTTTCAGTAGTGTTGACAGTGACATGACATCCCAGACAGTCATGCACAGCTGTCACATCATGATATGAAGAGTGTCTCAAATAGCTCATCCATGTAAATTGGTGGATTTTGACCAGGAAACTGTGTATGGAGGTGAGTATCAGCTTCAATACAGTGGAAACAGTGGTGGCAAAACTGGACTATCACAAAGTTTGCTCTGGGTATGTCCCATGAACACAGGAACAGAAAGAACACTGCATGCAAGTTTGTCAGCACCTGTTGAACCAATATGAGGCTGAATATGATTTCTTGGATTGAATCATTATCAGTGATGAGATATGATGTTTCCACTGTGAGCCATAGTCAAAATGGTTGTCCATGGAGCAGCAACATGTGAATTCCTCATTGAAGAAAAAGTTCAAGACCCAGCCATCAGTGTGTAAGCTTCCATGTAGTGACCACTTTTCCCCCTGTTAAAGTACTTAAGTGCTGATGATCTGCCACAGCAAACCTACTATCCCCACTATAAGCACCAAGCAGCAGTGGCAGGATGACCATACTATCTTTGGGACCCTAAGTCCAACAAAATGGTCTAAGAAAACACACTGTTGAGATTGACTAATATCTACCTCAGAGTGCTTGAAATATACAGCAAGATCTAGTAGATGTAATAATAACAATACTATTAGCCTTTAACAGAGGTAATACTATGATGGACTAATAGAACTACAGAAAAAGCTTTGTATATTTCCCACAAAATGAAATCTAATAAAACATGGTCCCCAAATCTACTGATAATGTTTTCTAATAATGACATTGCTCCCACACTTAGTGTTCTTTAATGATATTTTCTCAATAAATGAATATTTTCTTCTCTCAAGGAATAGAAATAAAATTACTATTGTTTTTTGGGAGGGGGGTGGGGTGGGTCTCTAAACTTCATCGTGTGCTTAATGAAGGTCAAAATCCAATACATCTCCTAAAAATAATTTTTCTAAATTAAAAATACATATATATATATATGTTATAATATATGTAAAATCCTGGATGCTTTAAAATATTTCTTTTCCACATAATGAAGTGCATGTACAGAATACGGAAACCTAGTGGTGAAACAAACATTACGTGTGCCCATAAATTAACGTGTCCCCATAGGAAAATGAAATTTCACAATGTAATTACCTCATTTCTTCACTCAAGATGTAAAGAAATTTACGGAACTAATTACCTTGATAATGGAGAGGGATTTTCTTTTTTTCTCTCTTTTGTTGTAACCCCATCTAAGAACTCGATATAGGAGAAATATGTTTCATTCATCTCCACAGCAGCACTGCTGTTATATGGTTATTGAAAGAAACTGAGACATATAATAGTTCTTTTTTATCATTAAACAGAAACTTTCACTGTAATATGATATGTTAGAATGCTCTTCTACTACAAGTGTTTGTAACTTTTGAAGATAAAAGTACTATTAAATGGAAAACAAGCAAACTGACAAAACTCAATATTCTCATAACTGTTTTTACATATCTTTTACTCAAGAATTGCTTTTAATACAGAGTATGAAATGTCATGATTAATACATTTAATCATATTCTTCAACATAAGAAAAAAACATTAATTGAAAGTTGGGATAGTTATCCACAGGACAATCCTTAAAGGCTGAAGTACTTACATATAAATGTAAGTATGATTTTTTTCAATAATTACTGAGTATTTGTTCTTCATGATTGCAAAATTATTTGCAAATTAGAATTATGCTTATATTCTAGTGGCAATATTCTTTAACACATTGAGAAGGGATACACCTGTAGATTAAAGGAATGCCATGCCTGAGAAAACTTCAGGCACACAAACACACATAAACAAGTCACTAAATAGATTAAAAAATGAATACACTTAAATAGTTCTGTTCTTCCTCAGCCTAATCACAAGTGATCATTTATGTTCTGTTTACTACTTCTACTACTACTATTATTACTGTTATTATTATTATTATTTTCTTTGTCATTCCTTATCGAAAATTCTTGTAGTCCATTGTATACTGAGCAAATAATTCAAATTCATGCCTGTATTATTCAGGTAACAATACATTTAATTGTCTTTCACCTCAAACAGCAGAAGATAAATGATCTATTTAGTGTCTGTAGTGATCTGTGTTAAACATCTTACCTTTTTGGATACTATCTTAGGTCAGATTGAGAACTGAAAATACTGTAAATAGAACAGAAGTCTGGAAGCCTACCTGTTCCTTTATTATTTTCTATTTTTGTAGCTTTACTATGTCAGTCTGTTGATTTTATTTGAATAGGCATTCATGTGACATTTGCATTCCTACTGAGTTTTGAATAAAATTCTAAGACAAAATTTATAGGCAATATTTTGACTCATTTGTGATAAACTGAGCTTCTTTAATAATTGTCCTTCAGTGTCTGAAATGAACATAACACATACAGGTTGCAAGTTTAAGAAAAGTAGGTGTACAAGAGAAATCATATTTAGACAACAAATGCATGAACTGGAAATGACAGATGAGCAGAGAATCTAGTGTTTCAATTTCAACAGGAGAGACATCTTGTACTTCTGGGATCTAGTCTCCAGGCAACTAGAGATCAGAATAAAACATTCATTTACTTTCTGTTCTACAACAATAGTCCCTGAATAATATGAGTGAAGTGCAGGAAAAGACTAGAATGTGGCAAGCAGAATAAAGTTTTGTTTATAAAATGTGTGGGAAGGTGATGTCTATTTTGAATGTGATATTATTTCTGTATTTGATCAAATGGTCTTAATTTCAAGTGTATCAAAAAAGAAGTCACAACTTTAGACAGTTACAGAAGTCATTTTTATATTTCAGCTTTCCCAGAGTAGTTGCTAGATCCCACTGAACCATTACTAAACAAAATATTAATCAGAGAGACTATTTTCAAAGAACAAAAAAAAAGGTAGTCATAATATATTTTATTCAGGAACACCCATACTAAATTAACTTGTCAATGTATTCAGTATTCATTGCAATATACCTACAACAATGGCACAATAGAGATGATCCAGATGTTGAAATCCTACTACCTCTGATATGACTATACATTTATCACATTGAAAACTATATACATTTACAAAATTGTCCCCTGGTAATATTTGATCTATTAGCCAACTATAATAGGGCCAGGAGGCCAAGAAAAAAATAAAAACAAATAAAACATAAATAATTGTTAAAGGTGCCTTCATCTTCCATTAAAATTGATTCATTTATTGGATTGTTTTTAAATATGTGTGGTGGAAGGAATATACTCAGTTTCTCTATATGCATATATATGTGTACATATATTCATACATCCATGCATATGCACTTGTACATATTCAAATATAATTTTCGTACCTGTGTGTGTATTACAAGACAAAAATAGGAAAAGCTTTACTATTGAATAAAGCATTATTCTTATACTGAATAATAAAACCCTATTTTTTTTAAGATGTAAATGAATCATTGAAGAAAAAAAACCTTCAACCTGCTCTGTTCTGAATATCTTGATTCTCTCACTGATTGACATATGGTATGTGTAGTAATTAGTAGTACGATAAAGGCGGCAGTGATTCCAAACTCATATATGAAAAAAAATAGTTTTCTGTTATGCAAAATTTTATTTTTATAGAGAAATTTTGAGTGCTTTACAAGTCTCATTAACTTGTTTTAATATCTGTTTTGATACTGTTATGTATTTTTATAGATACACACAGTCTTTATTTTTACAATTATGTTACACATTACAAAGTTATGGTGCAGGCTGCTTTTAGATATTTTAGATACTTTTGAAACTTAACATGTTGGCTATAGGTATCTCCAGCCTCTTTGTAGTGTCCACAAATTGATGCAGTTGCTCTACAGAGCAAATCAGTTATTAAGTGTCTAAAGGTAACTGAAGTGAATGAGACAAAACTCATCTAAACCCTATAATTACACAGTCTACCAAATGCTTATTTTACTTTACTAGGCTCATACTCTAAACACAAATTGTATAAACACCCTTCCCTTCCCTTCCCTTCCCTTCCCTTCCCTTCCCTTCCCTTCC
>NW_024962262.1:16964388-17085615 GCF_019238085.1 Lagopus leucura
CTTCCCTTCCCTTCCCTTCCCTTCCCTTCCCTTCCCTTCCCTTCCCTCTAGATCAATCTACTCACAAACATGGTGTTTGAATTTTCTGAACATGTTGTATGCTGTGCATTCTCAACCAACTCCAGAATATCTACCAAGTGAGTTGGTGCACCTTCCACAAATCAGAATTGCTTGAGAAGAATCATACCATAGGTCTACCTGTATAAAGCTTTTGAAGAAATCCCATGCAAAATAACATAGGTAACACAAGTAACATAATTATAGCAGCAAAAGACTGAGACTTCAAAGATATTTAACACCTTTTGCTCTTACTGAACTACAAAGACTAGTTATTATTTGAAAGTGCAGGCAGTAACAAAAATTATCAGGTATGACTGTTTTGCCTGAGCACCAGTGTTTTAAAATTCAACATCTAGTACTGCACTAGTCATCTTAGGCTTGTGTTATCTTCAATGAAAGCATCTCGAGAGAGTGATTAATCCGATCCTTTGAAAGGCAACCAAATTACATCAAAACAGTCACCCTCTGGAAGTGCATATTTATCTTCAACAACCACAAATTAAACTTGAGGTGAACATCTCAGCCTTAGATGTCTAACACATAAATGTTGTGTAAAAGGAATCTCCAACATGTAACACTGAAACTTCTGTATGGTATTAACTTTAAATCTCTGTTAAATTTCTATTAAAATACAGCGTAAGTTTCAGCACAAGAATTTATGAAGTTCGAACCTTTAGAACACAGATCAAAAAAAATTTGCAGTTACAGAAAGTTGTACATTCTTTTGGACACAGACAGTGTTCTGAGGAATTAATTCCTATAGAATTGAATTTGAGTGAAAATAACCAGATAATAAGGAGAATTAGGCCACAATTCCCAAAGGAGGTGGTGAATAAACAAAAATAAAATGCTTCTACCAGTCTCCCCAGAAGAAAAAACAGCACTTCTTAACATAGACTGTAAGCTGTATCAGTGCCTCATAACCTTCACTACATTTTTTTCCTTTCACCTAACCTAAATCTACCCTCTTTAAGCTTAAAACCATTTCCTCTTGTTCTATCACCATAGTTTCTGCTAAAGAGTCTGTCCCCTTCTTTCCTGTAACTCCCCTTTAGATGCTGAAAGGCCACTATCAGATAACCTCACAACTTTATCTTTTCCAGACTGAACAGCGCCAGCTCTTTCAGCTTGTCCTTGTAGGAGACATGTCCCATCCCTTGGAACATTTCTGTGTCCCTTCTCTGGACTTGCTCCAATAGATTCATGTATCTCCTGTATTGAGGATTTAACATCTGGACGCAGTAGTCCAGGTGAGGTCTCACCAGAAAACAGCTGGCTTTTTGGGCTGTGAGAAATATAATTTCCTATACTAAAAGCATTCAAAAAAGAAAGGGTGGGGTCTCAAAACAGAAAGAAAAAGTAGGTTTTAAACTTCTATTAAGTGAAACAAAGATTGATAAAACCAGAGAAAAGTCTAAAAATGCTATTACGGACAGAGGTAGTGCTTATAGATTACTCAGAATATTTAATAACGTAAGAAATTGCGTAGTGATGATAATGGTGAACAGATATTTTTTAGTTATGGAGAAAATGAGAACTTGATTTACTTAAATCTAAAATAATCAGATATTTGCGTGAAACTGCAAGAATTATTTAAGTGGTTTGTCTTATAAACTTTGAAAGGTTTTATATATTCAGACAATACTTTATTGTATGTACATTTATGCATATCATGTTCTAATCTCCTGTGATTCCGCAACAGAAATGTATTTTGGACTAATTGCTGACTTTGAATAATTTATCCAGCTCTGTTTTAAACATGTTTTTATAACTGTTTAAATCATTATGTCTAAATTAATCACAGTATCCTAATTTTTGCCTCCTTTGTCTTTCTTTTATAAAATTTCTAATATTTTGAAAATTTCTTTGGAGGGGGAGGAATATAATTCTTTGTTATTTACATTCGATCTCACACCAAATCTAATTAAAAAGAAAAGCTTGTTCTCATATCCTCTTTTAATTCCTTCAACCTCCTACTATCTCCATTACAGACTTTATGACCGAATGTTTTAATTCATCTGTTTTTACACTACTATATGTTCAATTTATTGTATTTAATTTATAGTATTTATAATTACACATACAATTCTTATGTTGTGTTATTTAATTCTTTACATGTTTTGAGAACAGAATGTACATACTCAAAATTAGCTCTGTCATAACATTTGAAAAAAAAAACGACATACTGTATATGC
The DNA here is from genome assembly GCF_019238085.1 of Lagopus leucura. Taxonomy (NCBI): domain Eukaryota; kingdom Metazoa; phylum Chordata; class Aves; order Galliformes; family Phasianidae; genus Lagopus; species Lagopus leucura. The sequence goes on from NW_024962262.1 coordinate 16,966,644, forward strand.
TGAATTTATCTACAGACTCCAAAGAGATCGTGACTTCCTGAAAAGATTACATATGAAATTTATATGAAACACAGCTATTCAGTGATTGTTTCCATGGCTAATATGATTACAAACAATTATGATTAGTCCTTATGAAAATAAACCACAGCACTCATAGTTTAGAGATATATTCTAATTATTTATTCTGGCTTTTAATTCATTATAAATATTTGACCTGCCGTTTAAATCATCCTGTTTTTGAATACTTCACTTCTTACTTTCTGTTGTGTAGGATAGAAAGGAGCAGACACAAGCAGGAGAGAGGGAACTAAACATGTGTATATAAGAAGCAAAAGGAAAAGGAGACTAGAAGCAGAAAAAAATTCTTAATGACTATTAATATCTGTATGCAGCCAACTAGAGGAACAAAGGTAGAGGTCTGGGACTGAAAAAGTCAATCTGTGGAAGAAAAGATAGGGTAGAGAGGGGAAAAATATAAGAAAAAAAAAAAATATATATATATATATATATATATGGATAAGACAGTAGGAAATCATGGCAAAGAGCAGTGCATAGAAAAATGTGAGGAAATATAAGCATGTAGAGATCATGTCCAGAAACAGAAGAAGGCAACATCCAAACTGAGACTGAGATGACACTAACAAGAAAGGGTAGAGGTAGAAGGGACTAAGATATTTAAACTACACTGTCTTCACTATGCACTGCATTGTGCATTCAAAAACGTAATTACTGTATTAAATCTTTTTAAGATGTTACAAATACTTGATCCTTGAAAGAAAATGTTGAAAAAATTAATTGGTGAAAAATTCTTTGTTACTGAATCAATACTTTTCAACCTACAAAAACAAAACAAAACAAAACAAAAAAAAAACATGGTCAGAAACATATACCAGTGTCTACCAATAAGAATTTACTGTTGTGTATTGCGCTTCCTTCAAAAGAGATAACTTCTAAACTGTCCAAATTATTAAAACTGACTTTTAAAATTATTTATTTCTTAGATATAAGTCCACATATATATATTTCCTTCCTTCCTTCCTTCCTTCCTTCCTTCCTTCCTTCCTTCCTTCATATTTTTCCTTATATATTTGAAATGTTAATTCAAAACATCTGTTTAGATCATGCAATTGCTGCAAGAAGATGATCTGCAGTTACGTAAGTGACAAACAATGGCAGTGTGGGGGGGGAGGGCATCTTGGATAGGATACTCTAGAGATATGTTGCCTTGGAAGAAACAGTTATGTCCGATAAGAAGAGAGATTGAGAGACAGTTTCTTCATAGTCTCTGAACTCAGGAAAACAATGATTCAACAGAAGGTACTTTCACATTCTACATGGTAGGTTGGAAAATAAACTTTTTGAATGGAAGTAATATTTCACAGAAACCATGAGTCCATTGAACCATTATTGATTAAAGCAAGCTTTTTGTGTGGATTGAGGACTGGAATATTTAATCAGACTTTATCTTACTCCTAAAGCCAATAGTATTATTATTATTATTTTTCTCCTGCAAAATTTATAGCTGGATTTTATTTTTCTTTTCTTTTTCACTCTGTTCAGTGAACAATCATCTGCCAACCAACAATGCATCCACTTACAAGCAGGTGGAACAACTCCCTACCTTGCTCATGTTTTGTGAAAAATAAGGAGTTAATGCTGACAGTAAGTGCTTCACAGATTAAAATTGCTACGCGTGTGCTAAGGGTTATTATTATTATTATTACTATTATTATTATAGATACAATCTAACCCAAATATTCCTTTGATTTTATAGCTGACATAGATTCCATTTTGTATAATGCAAAAATGGCCTTTTTAAGAACAGTCAGGTAATAAAAGTTCTTGTAGTGTGTCTTGATGAATAACTCATTGTAATTTACAGGGCAAGAATCAAATGTCCTTTTAAATTTAAAAAAAAAAAAAAAAGAGTAGTCTTGATGTTTTCAATGGTAATGATTGCAAAGTAAAACAGTATTCCACATGAGTCTCAGATTTGAAAAACAATACCCAAATCCTATCTGATATGTGTGTAAAGAAATAGCTCTCGTTCCTTTGCACAATCACACAAGAATTTAAGGTGCTTGCAGAAAAGGATTCAGTGTGTGCCTAAATGTCATTTCAGCTAGTGAATTTCAGCACCTGGAGTGCTGCTTAGACCCACAAAATTTTACCAATCTTGTAAATTTGTACTAGAAGAATCACTAAGCAATGATGTTCCTTCCAATGAGTATAGCAATGCTCATCGAGTCTTCATGACATCTGAATACTTGAAGCTCATATTCAACACTGAGCATCCATAAAATTTTGGATGATCAATTTCTTATTCTTTCTCTGTAACAGAGCATGGTGTGATACACATTCTTAAAGCACTCCTATAGGATTCATCAATCCTTAAAGGGCATCTGGGAATTAAATTTTGAGAGCTGGAGATGAGAAATAGTCATTTCATCAGTGATGAGAGCTCCACTCTACTTAATTTAGGAATTACTGACAATGTTACTAGAATACAGATTATACCTACACTGTTTTGGGCATTAGCAGATATACTTGTTTCTTTACAGTCCTAAATGTCTGATTTGAAGTTTAAACAATCCCAGCCTTTATTACTTTCTTTCCCAATTGTAAGTAAACTTTGCTTTCCTATAACAAAATTGCTTGATGATTTGTTTGGTTACCAGTATTTGCATCACATGAAAATAACCATGTAATTTTTGCTGTCAGAAAGGGAAGATGAGTGAATGCATGTTAACTTCATTATTTATTTACTGTATAGTAAATATATCTAGCTAGTTGTACAGAAGTAATATATCTAAATGCTTCAATCCATTCTATACTGGGAATCTTTGATATTTGCCTGCCCTGCAGAGTGATTGCACTCAAATGAAAATAAAACATCTTAATAACTAAATCTCTTGCTCTGTCTTTCTGAGATAATTAAGATTTTTCACTGAAATAATCATACATGAGATTATTGCTTTATGCATCATGGGGTCATGATCTATACTCTTTAAAGGAGACAGAAGACAAAGGTCTATGAAACACTACCAATATGTATCTCTCATAGCCTGTGCCAGTCAGATTACAACTCTTCAGGTCTATTCCAGAGATCTTAAAATAAATCTAAAGAAAATGGAGTACCCAGTCAAAAAGCTCCTTCTTCTGAGAAAAAAAAGAGAAAAAGGAAAGAAAAGAGACAGAACTGAAAGATTCTTATAGTTATCTATTCCTTCAAGAAACAATCTAGCTACATTCAACATAATACATAGCTAATAAGAACAAATTATACAGCACATTTATCAGTTTGCATTACTACTAATAATGCATTAATAGTATTTCAATTACCCCTCAATATAGAAAAAATACTGCTATTAATTATAGTAGTTCCTTTATTTTTGACATTGTATTAAAATTGTTGATTTCTATAACTGCACCTAAGAATATAACATGACTTGAATGCCTGCAAGAATGGTGCAAAAACATTTGAAAGAACATAAATAAGATAAATTACCCTGATCTTCCAAGATGTCACTGTCATCTAAAGATATGTGGTATCTAGAGGGCATTTGAAGAGATTTTGCATTTCTCTGCTAAATCAGAGCTTCTTACAAACTCTTGAAGTAGAGGCAACAGCATGACTTGCTCAGAAGAAATCTATTTCAGCAAAAAATGATTCCTACTGCAGGTTATAGCTATCCCTCAGCATTCACTGATGGCATCAAGGTCATAGTTTAATAATAAACTAAGAATTTTTATTTTATTTTTTTACTCTTCATTCTAAAGATTCAATAGATAATCAATACAACCTCTTATTTACTAGGCAGGAAGCAAACATTTTTAAGGATGTTTACAGTCTGAGGCACTGATTAAAAAACAAAGTTAAGTATTTTAATTACTATTACTATTGCTTTTTTTTTTTTTCCTCATTTTTTTAAAAACTGGTTTTAGCTGCAGTTCCTGAATTTTGCATCAAAATACCAACTTGTGAATGGCCCCATTGAAATTATGTGGGTATACACACCGACATAATGAGAATTTTAATAGAGATTAATAGGAGAAACTCAAGAGATTCTCCTGGGCCCACTGCTCAAGCCTGTCTAGGTCTCTCTGGATGGCCTTCTATCCCTCTGTGTCTTGCTCCAATTTATAGGAGGGAGATGAGTTTATTTTAACATAACATATGCAGCATGAGATTATGAAACAACGGTTCAAATGTTGGTCCAACCAGTTTATTGTAAGTCCTAATCAGGGAGACAGGGAAGGGAAGGAGGGCGATAGAAAAGATATGAAAGAAGCAAGAATTGCGTAAAGTGGGGATAGTCACCAGCAGGATCCAGCAGCCATCCCATTGCACAATGTTTTGAAGGTCTGAGGCAAAAGCAGCAGGGAGGGAGAGCAGCAGCATGGCTGACCTTGGGCAGCAAGCAGGTAGCAGGAGGAAGTCGTAGAGCCAATCCGGGAGGAAACAGCAGGACTCAGGTAGCAGGCCCAGGAGACTCAGTCGGCATGCAGGAATTCCGTAGTGAGGAATCTGATGGCAGACATCTTGGTTCTTCTTCAGCATCGTGGTAGAGCACAGAGCAAGTGCAGGAGGGAGAGAGGAGGTCGTGAAGCTTCTCATGTCAGAAACCTCTTCTTCTTCATGAGGAATCTGTTGCCAGAAAACCTCCCCTCATAGTTGTAGGTTCCCTTTTTATCCTTCTTCCTCTGCCATCATGGCATTCCTGGGCGCTTGGCTAAGAGTCATATGCAGCACCTCCTGAGATGGCCATCTTCCTTGAGATAAGCCCACACAAAAGACTGCTTCCTGGCCATTAATCTTTGGCTTATCTCTCTTGTTACCCCTGGCCTTGTCCATCTGCGTCCCTCAGACAAAGGATTTTGCAACCCTGCCCAGGATTTGTCCATCAGTGTTCTTCAGTTCTTGCCCAGGACTTGCTTGGACTTGTTTATCTATGTCCCCAGCAAGCTTTGAGACAATGATGTAAAAGAATAATCTCTTACACTCTGGTGTGTCAAATGCACCCCAAAGCTTGCTGACACATCTTTTTGTATAGATGTATGTACACAACAATACATATACATTTTTTTTTCCTGAAAAAAAACATATTTACACTTTATATATTTATACTTTACATACTTTACATACTGCATTTTATGTTCACATTTATGTAAATATTCACTTTTTTTTTTTAAGAGTCTTAAGATATTTCTTTAAATGCTTTTTAAAGCATATTTGACCATTTCAACGTGTATTTTTGTTACACTTACTGTCTGTGCAATACTGTGTCTTAACATACTTACAGAAAATAGAAAAAAAAGCCACTGTAATTATGAAACTTAATTCCAGTGAACTTTTTTTTTTTTTTTTTTTTTTTTTCACCATAATTACATGTGGAATTAAGATACTGCATAGCAAGATTAATGTTTTACACCCATTATCTCACTCAGGTAACTATATATTGAGATCATTCTACAAGTTCAGTTCAAATCTTTTGACAGATGCCCATATTCTTCAACTTGTAAGATGGTCTGAAACTTACACAATCAAAAAGTTTATATTAGAGTAACCAAAACACTTAAAAATATTTTCTATTCCTGCACTGTGTGTAAACTCATTAAGGCTTTTTGTCCCTTACCATTTGAGAAAATCTTTCTACACTATGTTTTCATTTTACTTTCATAAAACACGAAATTTCTTTGTGGGTTATAATAGTCTAATTGGTCTGTAAATTACTGATGGTCCACAGTGCTATGACAGTGGCTTGCAGTTAATTTATAGTCTGCTGTACACTGCGATTTCAGTAGAGATTCCCATTATATGTTTGATGATGTGAATGTGTGATTTGATGGTAAATTGCTTATATGGGTCTGTTGTTTACTTGGTAATAACCGATGTCTGAGATTTTACTGTGTGCCTGTGTGTGTACAAACCTGCTCTGACACAGCTCTCCCTACTGCTGAAAGAGCAAAGATATTCAAAGGCAGAATTAAAACATTAAAATAAAATAAATAATATATATATATTTTTTTAAATCAAGCATACTTAGACAAGAGACCTACTGTAAACAGGAAGAGCTCCTGTTTGAATTTCACCCTTGAAATATTCACCTGGGTAAAAACAATAAAGTTCTAAGTAATGCACAACAGTATGAAGTCTCACATTAATGATATTTTAGACAGTAGCTCTGTACTGCACTTAACACGTTCTTTCACTGTTTGTTAATTGGCATCATTAGCACAAATGTCACGGGTAGTTAATTTAATTAGTTCTTACTCATACATAATACTAATTTTCTGTTTTGGAAAGACAAATGAAGAATGCAAGTGGAAAACATGTTTTTGTTTGCTTTACTTTTTCTGTATGTCAGGGATAAAGGATTTTTGGTGGTTTTGCCCCAGATCTGTGCCTGGAAAGATCATGGAGTGGATCCTCTAGGAAGAGATATTAAAAGGTATATGCCAGACCATTCCATGATTTTATGATTCTGTGAGGAGGTGATCCAAGACAGTCAGCATAGATTCACCAAGGTAGATCATGCCTAACCATATTGGTAGCCCTCTGTGATGAAGTGATAACCAAAGAAATATCCCATACCTCATAACATCAAGCCTGAAACAGATAACTGGGGCATTCTGGTCAGGGATGTCGCCACTGCTTGAGGACCTGCTGGGTATTAGTCATTTGGTGGTAAGTATTTGCATTATGAATCATTTGTTTAGTAAATATATATATATGTATAATAACCAATATTGTTTTCTTCTTTTCCCTTTTTGTCTTAATAATAGATTTTTCTCAACCCATGAGATTTACTTCATTGTCATTTTTCAGATTTTCTCTCCCATCCTACTGGGAGTGAGCAAACAGCTGCATGATGCTTAGTAGCTGCAAGATATTATTCTGTTAACATCAGTGTCTCAAAGCTTGCTGGGCACACAGATGGACTTGTTCAAGTCCAGGCAAGTCCTGGGCAAGGGTTGTGAAGTCCTTTGTCTGGGGGACACAGATGGACAAGGCCAAGGGCAAGGAGAGATAAACTGCAGCTAAATAGCTCTGAAGCGGTCTTTTGTGTGAACTTATCTCAGGAAGATAGCCATCTCAGGGGGTACTCACATGACTCTTGCTCAAGCACCCAAGGATGTCAGGTAGGCAGGAGAACAAATAGGATAAAAAGGGAATCAAAAACCATGAGGATAGGTTTCTGACAACAGATTCCTCATGAAGAAGAACAAGGATTTTCTGATAACAGATTCTTCACGAAGTGATGCCTGCATGCTGATGTACCCTCCCGGGCCTGCTGCCTGAGTGCTGCTGCTTCCTCCCGGATTGACTCCGCGACTTCCTCCTGCTACCTGCTTGCTGCCCAAGGTCAGCCATGCTGCTGCTCTCCCCCTCCCTGCTGCTTCTGCCTCAGACCTTCAAAACGTCGTGCAACGGGACCGCTGCTGGATCCTGCTGGTGACTATCCCCACTTTACGCAATCCTTGCTTCTTTCATATCTTTTCTATCGCCCTCCTTCCCTTCCCCGTCTCCCTGATTAGGACTTATAATAAACTGGTTGGACCAACATTTGAACCGTTGTTTCATAATCTCACGCCAGGTATACAGATATTAAAAGAACCTCATCTCCCCCCTATAAATTGGAGCAAGACAGTAGCTTTCTAGGTTAAATCACAACACTGATGTCAGCATGTCCAGTCTCTCAAAGGTGTTATCTTAGAACACAGAACACAAAGTCCTGACTGCAGCATAATCTTCACAGACCGTTATTCATCCAATCTGTTTGCCACCCTCTTTCTGGGTCTCTAACTGGGAGATCAGAGAAAAATAGTACCTGTACTCCCAATTCCTTCATCATCTTCCCAAGGGACTTATAGTCTATTTTGATGTTTTGGATTATCCTTGTTACAGCCTCATGTGACCTAGCTTACAAGAGCAGGAATGGATAGTAGTCCTCTAGTTTTACCAGAAATGGTAGCCTCTTCCTGATATTGCAAATATAGGCCTCAGCAGGAAGTGAGCCACTCTAGAGAATTACTCTGGATGACAAACAGGTGTTTCATCACCTTTCAGCAAGAAGTCTCCAATTACTAGTTCTCTTCATACTTCTTTTTTTTGTGACAGTGGTGTAATACAGGTGGTTGATTGGACCAATTCTGTATGGTTGTCCTTTCCGTTGGTCTTGACTATTTCCTATACGCTTTTATTTTTTCAGTCCCAGAACACTGTATCTGTTGTGTAGGAGCACTGTGTTGCAAGGGGGAGATTCCTCATTCTGGTCCAAGCAGAGGCAATTTTCCAGTATCCCTTGTCATGTTTATCAGTTGAGCATGTTACCTTCAGTGTACATATACATTTTCCACATAGAATCATAGAATGGGTTGGATTGGAAGGGACCTTTAAGATCATCTAGTGTCAACCTCCCTGCTGTAGCCAGAGACACTTCCCTCAAGACCAGGTTGCTCGAAGTTCCATCCAAGTCTGACTTTGAATGCGTCCAGGGAGAGAGCATTCACAGCCTCACTAGGCAACCTGTTCCAGCATTTCATCACTCTGAAGTAAAGAATTTCTCTCCAAAATCTAATCTAAATCTACTGTCTTCCAGTTAAAAGTAATTTCCTCTCATACAGTTGCTACTGCCTTTGTAAAAAGTCCCTCCCCACCTTTCCTATCGGCTCCTTTCATGTACTAGAAGGCCACCATAAGCTCTCCTCAGAGCCTTCTCTTCTCCAGGCTGAAGAGCTCCAGCACTCTCAGCCCGTCCTCTTAGGGGACTTGCTGCAGATCTCTGATAATCTTTGTGGCCCTCCTCTAGACCTGCTTCAACAGCTCTATGCCTACCTTGTTTTGGGGGCCCCAGAAATGGATGCAATACTCCAACCAGGTGGGGTCTCACAAGAGCAGAGTAGAGGGGCAGAATCACCCCCCTTGACCTGCTGACCATACCCCTTTTGGACTGCAAGGGCGTATTTTCGGCTCATGCTGAATCTTTCAACAAGCAATACTCCCAAATCCTTGCTGAGGGAGCACTTGATCCTAATGTCTATGTCACCTGCAAAGATGTGGGTGTGACCTCATTACAGCCTTTCAGTACCTAGAGGGAGCCTACAAACAAGAGATTGTACTCTTTGAAAGGGTAGATAACTGCAGAACAAGGGGAAATGGTTTTGAGTTGAGGGAGGGGAGATTTAGGTTGGATGTCAGGGGGAAATTCTTTACAGAAAGAGTGGTGAGGTGCTGGAACAGGCTGCCCAGAGAGATTGTGGATGCTCAGTCCGCAGAGGTGTTCAAAGCCAGATTGGATGGGGCCCTGGGCAGCCTGGTCTAGTATTGAATGGGGAGGTTGGTGTCCCTGCATGTAGCAGGAGCATTGGAGATTCATGAGCCTTGAGGTCCCTACCAACCCTGGCCATTCTGTGATTCTGTTAAATAATACCAGTTGCAGCCCCAATCCTTGAAGAATACTACTCATCCCTGAGGAATGCTACTGGTCTCCACTTGGACATTGAGCCATTGACTGCAACTCCTGAGTGTGACCATCCAGCCAATTCCTTATCCAGTAAGTAGTCCATCCACCAAATCCATTTTTTATCCAATTTGACAACCAGGATTTCATACAGGACAGTGTCAAACACTTTACACAAGTCCATGTAGATGACATTAGTTGCTATTCTTTTATACACTGACACTGTAACTCCAACAGAAAAGGTGAGCAAGTTTGTGAGACATAACTTGCCCTTGGTGAAACCATGTTTGTTTCCATGGATCACCTCATCTTTATTTTCTATGTGTCATAGTAAGGCCTTCTGGAAGATCTGCTCCATGGTCTTACCAGGCACAGAGGTGAGACTGACTGGTTTGTAGTTCTCTGGATCTTCATTTTCTCCCTTCTTGAAAATGGGGGTTATGTTTCCCCTTTTCCAAAGAGTGGGATCTTCATCAGACTGCCATGACCATTCAGATATGACAGTGGCTTGGCAACTTCCTTCCGGTTCTTGTTCACAGCTGTTGAAAATTCATAACTAATGGTGGTGATAATGTTGAAAAACATTGCTTTATAGCTGAGAATTTGCTCTATCTAATGGTGTTATTGTGTTCTTTCTATGTATTGTGGTTTTCATGGAAATATATAGCAGGTATTACTTTCAGAGTAACCTAGGTACAGTCTTTAGCTGTTAACTTAAAGATATGTCAATGATTCACACAAAATGCTGGAATTTAATTTGCTGTGGAAATTAAATTGAACGTTCAATTTTGGTAATTTTCATAAGAAGAAAAAAAGAACTAACAAAATAAAGTAACTTTCTTGTAATAAGACTAGAGAATTTGTATTTACCCTGCAGCCTTTTTAAAATAAAGTACTTTTATTATAGGATATTCAGAATAATAGAATTTGCTTTTTCATCTATTATAATTTTATTTAAAAAATATAAACAGATAAAAGCCCCAAAGCCCTAGAAGCCAGAGCAAATTAAATTTGATTTGTTGGCAATTCAAGTTAATTTCACACTTTAGCTTTATTCATAGTTACGTAAGAAGGGCTTTAGAAAATATTGAGATAGATGTCACCACATTTATGTGGAAAATATTGTTACTGTCAAAATAAGTATTCATTATTATTTCTTTACTGATGAACTGTAGTATGAATCAGATCCCTCAGGTGATATATGGATTTAAATTTCAATTTTTTAAATATTTATTTAGCCAAATTTAGGACAATCTTTTCTTTGAATAAAAATATGTTTCAGTGACATGAATATGCTATAGTGTGTATTGGAAATTTCTGATGAACATGGCAGATCAATCATTTTTTTCTTCCTCTCTAGTACCTCTTGTCTCCCCCCTGTCCTTGCATATTTTGATAGTGCATCAGAAAAAGGCCAGTGTTTTTTTGTTTGGTGACAGTGGAAGAACTTATGTTGAGATGACACATTAAATGCATAGTTAGAAAGTAATTGGAACTGTTCACAAAAAAGTTTAATCAAACAAGAACTATGTGTTCATTTTATATATGCTGCTCTTTAGTCTACCTTCTTTTCCTTTGTATTTCCTGGTCTTCTATCTTTTCCTCCATGGTATGCTGTAATGGTAAATATGAACTGTTTTTAGTATGATTTCCATAACATCATGTTATGGTTTCCACTTTAGAATTTGTCACAAATGAGGAGACTGATCTAAGTACATTAAAATAATGGTAAAAATATGTTGGTAAGAAATTAATTTTGGATGGGAAGTCTCTCATCACAGACTTCAGGTAGCTCAATTCCACTTCTCTTGAAAAGCAAAACAAAAGAAAACACTTGTAATTGCTATGTCTTTCTTGAAGGATATATACAAATTTCATTTCAAATATTATTTATAATGTTTATATATATATTTCTATTAATTTTATCAATTTTTTTCTCTTCTAACAGTTACTTGCAATTTTAAAGCTTTAAAAACTGACCTCTAATAGGGAAGTTTAAGAAAGAAAAAAGGAAAAACTAACTTTTCTAAAGAGACAAAATTAAAAAAAAAACCACCAACTCCATAAAACAGATATATAGTGAATTCACCCAAAAGCATAGTGAAAATTACAGCACCGATATTGTTCTAATAATTCATTTATTATAGACTTAGCAAAGGAGAAGATAATAAATCCTTTTGTAGAAAAAGATGAAGGTGACAACACAACCCCTATCTTTAGGCTTCATAAATGAGCTTTTATCACAGACAAAAAGAGAAAAGTACTAGATTCTCAAAAAGTCAATGTTTTCCACATACAAAGGTTAATGACACCATTTTCTTGGAAGCAGCAGAGAGGATTTTCTTTTGAAATATGTGAATAGTAACAATGTCACCTGGACAGTGATATTTGCCACAAGTAATCTGATAAAATATAGTATCACCTGTCTTGAAAAACACCAAATATTCGTAACTCTTACAAATAAAATTTTTAAGAAGGACTTTGAATTTGTCAGTCAAATATTCATACTTAAATGACACTTAATAGTCCAAATGAAGAGAAACTTTTTGTCAGCTCAGTAAGCAGAAGCTAAATACAGCAAACTTGCATGTTCCCTTTCTCTAAAAATTGTTCATCCTCATCCTATTTCTACTTCAGGAAGAGATGTAAAAGGAGAAGAGCATCATTCTCTTCTGATTCTGTAATTGTTGTGCAGTTTTAGCATCCCTTACTCTTGTTGCAAAGTAATTCTCAGGTGGTTTGCTGATAAATGAATTTATTGACTTTTTGTTTTCTGTTTTTTGTTTTGCATAATGTAATGCTTATATTGGGAAGTTAATCTTTTAAACGGGATGTCTTGGTCTTCTGTGGATGGTAATGAGAATTTCAGCTGTATTGTCATCTGGAATTGGTGAGACTACTCAAACTGTTTTCTGCTCAATTCTCATGGCCTATTCGTTCCACAGGTGTTGAGGTCTGGCTTGAAAAACAAGGCCAAGTTCAGAGTATTACGGACAGGATAACGTTGCAAAGGAATTTGTAAACAACTGGTTGCAAGTTGTGCTGTATGTGAAAGTTGTGGGAAGTAGGCGAAGCGGGGAACTTTGCGTTGTCATGGTTACAGGTTGACGGACACGAGTAATAGCCAATGAGAATGCAACAAGTGTACTTAAAAGTTATATAGTCTTTTGCTCTACCATTAAAGGTTGGACTTAGTTGCTAACTCGTGTCGAGTCATCACTAAGATCCCACAATCCCGCTCCCGCACATAGATCTACAGTGCTGGTCCATACATTTGAGCTTGTGAAGCCAAAGACCCATCCAGTCACACCTACCCACCCACACGCAGTGCCCATGATCAGTAACTGGTTTTAGACATAGTCCATGTACTAGCCATGCCTGGATCATTTATCTCCTCTGTAGCTTACCATACACGTTCATAATCACCATCAGTTCTCAGCTAACCCCCAGAGCTTATAGCACATTCAGCAGCTGGCTGGAATGCACACTTGAATCGTAGGACTGACATTCTACAGGGACAGGTCTGGGAGGGGCCTGGAGTGGGTTCTCATCTCTGACTATGTAACTGAGGTTCATCCTCCTACTGCCATGCCTCTGTGCTTCTTTGAAGGAGTACTCCATATGGGGCTTCACGAGGCCAAGGTAGAGAGGGACATCCCTGCTGGCCACCCCTTTTCCGATGGAGCCCAGGATTCCATTTGCTTTCCAAGCTGCAAGAGCACACTTCTGGCTCATGTTAAGTTTTTCATCCATCAGGACCTCCAGGTCCTTCTCGGCCAGGCTACTCTCAAGGACTGCTCCTCCCAGTCTGCGTATATGCCTACATACAAAAGGCCAACTTGGCTTGCAACCTGACTGCTGACCTTGCCCCAGACAAGTCAACCAATGTTATTTAATAAGAGTGGGAATCTATGATTTTTTTTTAGAGTCTGTCAAATTCTGAATGTGAAGAAGACTTAACAAATGATCATTAGGGAACAATGCATTTTTTTCCGTGATTTATAAGGCAAAATATTGAATAGAAAATCACACCATGGATAAAACAATATCAAATCAATAATCATGATCAATTTGTCATTGATCATCCACAGCCTGAATTCTTAGTAATTCATAATGATCCTTTATGAGACCATTCTGCTGAATTTGAAATCACTTCATTAGATCATCAGAAGTTTATGTTGTCAAGAAAAATAATTTACCTAGGGTCATGATTATAGGAAAAAAAAAGAAGATAATTTTGTATTTAGGAAAGAATTCACTTGACTCGGCTTCGTTTCATAAAATACAACATTTTTATGCATTTTTTTGTTCTTTGTGCAGAATGTACAAAAGAAAAGAATTTCAAAGACTGCACATTACCTGTGAAGTTGTTCACTTTTGGTGTTATGTGAAAGGGAATATATATTGAAAGAACATAAAAAATATGCCATGTATATGTAGCAGACTAAAAATCAAGAAGAAAATAACTGAAGCATTTCCATATGAGGAAAAAAAAATGCCTGGGAAGATCATTTTACAGTATCTGAAGTATTCAGCTTCAAATAATACAGGATCCAACCCCACTAGACTCAGTTATACTAGTTAAGGCTGTAGCAGTAGATTGCCCTTTGAGCTTATGCAAAATCGCAAGCTGCAAAAAATAAATAGGATGCAATGATAGGCTTCCAACATTACAGAGTCCTTTAGGGTCAGAATCACAGGAATTGCTTTCAAGTAGTTGCATGCATGCTTGTGGATACTTTTTGTATCCACAGATACATCAAAAAAGTTAGATAAAAATCTGGTTTTATGCAGTACTCCTCAAAAAAGCGAGTACAGTAAGCCTTTCTTGATTATTCTTCTTATTAACTAAGATGGCAAAGAAACAAGTAAGGGATGTTAATAAGGAGAACTGATTGTGTCTAGAATTCTTTTCATTATAGACTCCTATTTGTTTGATCAGTTCTTGCATCTAGATTTGGGATGTCCAAGAGACTGAAGAAAATGAAGATGATAGTTTTTTCAATCATTGAAATTTAACATTTATAGTCTCCAACCCGAAGTATCACCATGACAGTGATAATGTGAGGATATTCAGAAAACTCTCTGCCTCAAGTAACTTGCTTTTTCCCGAGAAGCAGATAATGAGTTGTAATTAAATACAGAGCAACATGTTTAGGGGCTCAATAATGCAAAACACTGTATTTTCCATATAATTATATATAATTATATATATATATATATATACACAGATATATTTAATTTATTTTTCTAAAAAAAAAGTACTTAGATTTGTATCTGAAAATTCGTAGAAATATTTATATGTGAAACTCATACGATCAAGTACATTAACAGTATATTAATGTTGCATATCTTATTCTGAAGTAAAAATGTTAGAGCACCTCCTGTTTCCAAGACTGCATATCTATCTCAGCAAATTGATATTTCTGGTATTAACTTGTAGTATATGTTCTGAATATAAAGTTCTTCCTTAATACCTGGACAGCAACAAGAATGATCTCAAATAATAATTGATAAAAACAAAAACATTTTAAGGTGCACAGTGATCTTCTTGCCATGGCATTCAGATTACATGTCACTATGTGTTCTTAGAATGTACTCTGTAATTTCATTTCATGTTGTGTTTGTTTTTGTTTCTGTTTTACTTGTAGTATTGGAATATCTGCAGATATATTGAAAGTACCTAAGGTTTTATTTTAATTTGAGTAAGCTTTTATTTTTTCACTTTTTTAACTGACAAATTCATCTGACATTTTAATTATATCACATCAAAATACTTTCAACTTTATATAGTGTCAAAATCTCCGATTTTTTTCTCAATGAAGTCTTAGAACCTCCATATTTGCTTGTATTTTGCCTTGTATCAACCATTATGGCTGTGAATGAAAAACACATATACTTCTTGGTCAACAGAAATGCAGAAATAATGCTGTAAAAACTGCAATAATTTCAGAAATAATAATTATTTAACAGGTAGAATATCAAACAGCAAGTTAAAAACTGGGTCTTTAAAATGACACATGGGTCTTATATATCCCTTGTCAGCAATTGATGCCAAAGTATTTTATAAAGGATTAGAGCATCATGTTTCCATTTAGAGAACAGAAACTAAGGAAAAAAGTAAAAATTCAGCCGTCCAAACCCCAGAGGTAATCAGCAATCTAGCAACTGAGCTGTACCCAGAAGTTTTCTTTGTGATTCCCAGCAATTGATAAAAATATTGGGCTAGAAATTCTACACAGTTTTATTTTCTAGGGAAATCTATGGTATTATCAGTACTATCTATATATTAGTGATAAAGAGCTGAAGAATACAACCCTGAAAGAAGAAATCAGCATAGCCATCTACCTTCTCAGGACACTGGCCTGGTACACAGTTAGCATCTATGTAATTTTCTACACCCATGATTCACAAAACATGCATTTTAGAACCTGGCTGGAGCCAATTTTGCATTCATTTTTCAATGAATCCTCAAATGCTTGTTTAGACACACAGAGGATACAAGACTGTTTAGCACCTACTAGTTACAACATTCACTCAAAGTGGAAGGAAAACTTCATTCCTGCTGTCCCATTATTTCTTATCCTAAAATGTTTGTAAATTTAATTGAACAAGATTTTCTTTATCCTATGGTATCTGTTACACAGTAGAATTCTATTTGCTCATTCTGATTGGCTGATCGAATTTTATTAAAATGAAATCTTCAGTTGGTCAATGAAAAATCTCCAGCTCAGAAAGCCCCATGTCTTGCAGTGTCAGTTATTACATCTGGGTACCTAAAACTGATGAGATAGCAGAGTTTGGATTCCTCCTGAGTGCACAAAAAAGACTTTATTTTTCTGTCTATTATGAATTATATCTGAGGGAAAAAAAAAAGGCCTGAGAAAAGGTATAGTTGTAAATTTCAAATGCAGGGAAATGTCTTTTTATATCTCAGTACCTTGAAGTTCTTAGAGGAATGAAATATAAGGCAAAATCTCTAATGAGTCTCTCCTGTAGGTCAGAAGTGAAGGTGACCCATGTGGAACAATGGAAATGTGTCTTTCCTTCCCTAACAAGTAACAAATTTTTTTTACTGGTCTTATATCAGTATTCTTCCAAACTCATCAATTCTATGATTCTACAGTTCTATGATTTAAACAAACTAGTGATAAGGAAGGAAAAATAAAGGACAAATAATTGCCCTGTATGAACCTTTCCTTTAAGATATATGATTTCAAACAATAATACAGGAAAGTCTACATTTTATAAAAGAATTGATAACCCTACACTAAGTTAAGGTCCTTAGATGTGGATGGTGTTCAAGGATCTGAAGTTCTGCTTTTTTAAAACTTGCTGACTGCTAGGTATTTATTGACAAACAGTTCTTCATCCATATAAAAAATATTTCTCATTGGCAGGAGTTACCAATCTCTTTCCTTAAGGGTCTGCTCTGCTACATTTTAGTGTGAATTAAAATTCATTCAAAACTGATAAAACTTTTTCAAGACAAGTCATTAACTGAACCAAACTTTGTTTCTTTGTAAGAGTTACTTATATCATACTGCGTAACAGCAGAAATGGCTTCAGTCTCAGCTGTATACATGTCTTGGAAAGGCATTTACTTCCATCTCTTCTCGTACTGGTTTGTTGAAAGAATTTAACCTGACC
Source organism: Lagopus leucura (assembly GCF_019238085.1). NCBI lineage: Eukaryota > Metazoa > Chordata > Aves > Galliformes > Phasianidae > Lagopus > Lagopus leucura. The sequence continues at coordinate 16,983,758 of NW_024962262.1, forward strand.
ACTGAAACTGGCCTGATAATTTTTGAAGTAATTGACTATTTCATATACATCACAAGGGCTGTTTTGATATTAATGCCTATGTTATTGAACGTATTGTAGTTTCCATGGAAATAAAAAGATGGCATTACTTTCAGAGGAACCTACATAATTTTTCAAGGTTTATTTTTTTCTTTTCAATTTTATCACTGTGATAGTGGACATCACACCCAAAAGTTCAGAAATATTGTCATTTATTTGTATGTCTTTTTTTCTTCTTCTTCTGCCTTATTTTTTGGGACAACTGTATGTGAGAAGTGGATACATATATATAGCATATTTTATGGACACATCAAATTTTTCTTCAACAGATGTTGCCTGAATGTTCTCAAGTCAGCTAAAGGATATTCAGCAATGAACAATTGCCTGCTCATTTCAGAAAAAGCAAACAATTTGTCTCTCTCCAATTCCAAGAAAAAAAAAAAAGAAAAAAAGGAAAAAAAAAAGTGAAACTCTAAAAAACTCTTTTTGAATGAATCAGTAATGATTTTCAGTACTCCACTGAGCCAGGTTGCTGGAAGCTTGCAACTGAAATTGAATTGACTGGACTCAGTTTTTCCCATGACCTCAGTTTCAACTAATAGGCTCAAGAATATTTTTGAGGTGAATACAACCCTGACTTTATGTTACATATAAATAGTACATTATTAAGTACTATGACAGGTTTCAATTCAGTAAGTATCTGTTCTAGAATCAGAAATCTAAATTCAAACATCTACGTAGGTTGCTCCAAAATTAATGTCTCCTATTTATTTCCATGGAAACTACAACAGGTACAAAGGGCACAAAAATACTTTTTATTAAAACAGATTCTCAATTACAAAATGCTGTTATTCAACATAATCACCATCATTAGGTATTCCTTTTCAGGACTACCTATATATGTGTAGGTAGTGCATACACTATAATTTAAGCCATTTTAATACAGTTTTCTTATATTCTGGTGGAGCTTGAGTGATTCTAGTCAAACATACCCTTGATTTGTGAAGTTTACACAATGGATATGCTTTTGACAGACAAAAAAGTTGGCTCAGAAAAACAAGGTAGTTCAACATTTCGAATAGTAACAATTCCCTATCCCTACAGGATGACCATGGCGTTTGTCCACAGGGCCTCCACTCTCCTCCATCCTCTGAGATTTTTTTATTTTTTTTCTTAGAATCAGCATACCACATTCCCTAAATGTTTGCTAACAGCAAAGGCTGCAGGTCACATTACTTACAGAACTACCATTAAATGGATTATCCACCACACTCCACTCTGGAGTTTTACCTTCTTTCAAGAAGCACACATTTCAATAGGTTACCTCAGGTAAATATTCCATGGATGCCTATGTTAGACGGTTATGCAAGTATTATCAATATGCAGTGGTTATCTAAAATCCTACTATAGCTGCTGTACATGATCAACTGGTGCAATTTAAGACAACTCAGAGTATAACAACTGACCTCCAGATTTGCTCCAGTGGATCACTATTGTTCTGTAGGCTGAGTATTTTATCTACTTAAGCTAAGGCCCTTACTTTGGACCCTAAGACATCCCAAATGGCTCTAGCCACCTACTCCTCAGTAAATAAATCCTGGCCTACAGAGCATCTACTGAGTAGGGGCTTGATTCAGCAATTAATAACTATATAATAAGTAGGGCCTGCTATGATGATATAGAATGACTGAGATAATTACACAGGGTCAGTACATATGGCATGATCTTCTGAAGAACCATGACCTTCTAGAATTAGAGGTCAGGTAGAACAGAGGACAGATTTAGAACCGCAGACAAGGGTCAAGAGATCTGTGCTCAGAAAGTTCACTGTTTCACAAAAATCTGTTCTGAGTATCAGTTACTGATTCGGAGACAGTTCAACTGGCTACATGGTTTTTAATTAAGAAATCTCATGTTTAAGTATGTCCAAATTTTGCACCAAATGTCTAATTTTGCATCTGGATTGCTGCAGGCCCATCCCCCCCCATCAATATAAGCTGGCGGATAAAAGGAGAGAGCACAGCCCTACGGAAAATAACTTGGGGGTACTGATGGATGGCAAGCTGGCCATGAGCCAGCAACATATCTTCTGAGCCCATAAAGCAAATTAAAGCCCATTAAACCACACCAAAGAAGAATGGCCAGCAGGTCAAGGGAGGTAATCCTGCCCCATTGTTCCATGTTGGTGAGACTTTACCTGGAGTACTGTGTCCAGATGTGGAGTTCTCAGTACAGTAGAGACATGGACCTGTTGGAACATGTCCATAGGAAGGCAACAAAAAGGATCCAAGGAATGGATCACTTTGGCAGCACATATACTAAAATTGGAATGATACAGAGAAGATTAGCATGGCCCCTGTGCATGGATGACACGCAAATTTGTGAAGCGTTCCATATTTTTGGGGGGCAGTGATGAAATTGCTCAGAAAAGCCTACACACAATGAAAACAGATTTCAGGGGTTTAGGACGTTTAGTTCAAGGAACAGGATCTTCTGCTCTATACCTTCAGGGGCAGTGAGGGACTCAGAGCGGGATCAGAAAGCACAGGCGATGAATAATTGAGGAGGCTGGTGTCGAGCCAGAAACTTTGGGTTCTTTCAACATGGGGCAGTTTACTTGGCCCCTGGCCTGTTGTCTGTGGAACCCACCTATCTCAAAGGGGGCAATGAATACTAGTGCAGGAACTAGCGGGGCTTATTGAAAGAGCTTTAAACTAGCTATGAAGGGGGAAGGGGACAAAACAGGCCTCTCAAGAAATGAGCCTAGGGGAACAATGCTTAAGCAGGGGATGAGGCAGATGACTCGTCTGAAATGTGTCTATACCAATGCACGCAGCATGAGCAACAAGCAGGAGGAGCTAGAAGCGATTGTGAGCCAGGCTAATTATGACCTTGTTGCTATTTCTGAAACATGGTGGGACCTCTCCCATGACTGGAGTGCTGTGATAGATGGCTACAAGCTCTTCAGAAGGGGTAGATGAGGAAAGAAGGGTGGAAGTGTGGCCCTCTATATTAAAGACTGTTTCCAGGTTGAAGAGCTTGGGGTTGGGAATGATAGAGTGAGTGTCTATGGGTAAGGATCAGGGGGAAGGCCTGTAGGGGCAGCATCTTGGTGGGGGTCTGTTACAGACTGCCTAATCAGGATGAAGAGCTGGATGAGGCATTCTATGAGCAGCTTGCGGAAGTCACACGATCGCCAGCACTTGTTCTGATGGGAGACTTCAACTTCCCTGATATATGTTGGAAATATAATATAGCGCAGAGGAAGCAGTCCAGGAGTTTTCTAGACTGCATGGAAGATAGTTTCCTTATGCAACTGGTAGGAGAGCCTATGAGGGGTGGTGTCCTGCTGGACCTGGTCTTCACTAACAGAGAAGGACTGGTGGGAGAAGTGAAGGTTGGGGACGATCTTGGGCAGAGTGACCACAGAATTGCAGAATTCTCCATTCTTGGAGATGCCAAAAGAGTGAGCAGCAAAACTACCTTCTTGAACTTTCAGAGGGCGGATTTTGATCTGTTCAGGGAGCTTGTAGTACGGGTCCCTTGGGAGTCGCTTCTCAAGAGTAAAGGAGCCCAGGAAGCCTGGATGCTTCTCAAGATGGAAATCTTAAAGGCACAAGAACAGGCTGTTCCTGAGTGCCGTAAAGCGAGTCGTAGGGGAAGACGACCAGTGTGGATGAGCCGGGAATTATTGATGAGACTCAGGGAGAAAAAGAAAGTCTACGTCCTCTGGAAGAAGGGACACGCTACTTGGACAGATTACAAAGAAGTAGCTAAGATATGCAGGGAGGAAGTTAGGAAGGCAAAAGCCCAACTTGAACTCAGGTTGGCCACTGCAGTAAAAGACAAGCAGAAATGGCTTCCGATCAGAAGAAACATTTAGAAAAAAAAAATAATAATCAATAAAGGTAGTGAAGCACTGGAACAGGTTGACCACAGGGGTGGCGGTGGATGTCCCGTCTCCAGAGACATTCAAGGTCAGGTCGTACCAGGCTCTGAGCAACCTGATCTATCTGAGATACCCTTGTTCATTGCAGAGAAATGGACTTAGTGACCTTAAAAGGTCCCTTCTAACTCAAACAATTGTGATTCTATATATGACTAGTAATATTATGCTGCTAAATAAAGGGTATATTCTTTTTCTTGATGACTGGCCTGAGGAATATCTAACGAGACTTCAGGGCATTGGGGTGATCAGTTGATGATGCAGGAGCACAAGTGGTGTTTTGTTCTGTCCCTCAGTGTTAGTGAGGGATACTGAAAGAATCAGGAAAACCCATCTCATAAATAAAAGGCTCAGAAGTTGGTGCAATTGCAAGAGTTTTTATGTATGTATGTATGTATGTATGTATGTATGTATGTATGTATTTATAAACATGGGGAGGTTTACTCAGTGCCTGACCTCATAACTGCTGGTCTCACCTGAATTAAATTTGAAACCAAAATTATACCAAAATATTTTATGTGTACTTTAGGAACATCTAATAAATATATCATATGCATGTTTTTCATTCAAAACACACTGCAACAATTTGCAGCTTTCAGAAGATACTGAAAGAATAATCTTGAATTTGTACCAGGCTTTTTTTATTATTAGGTTTAATGACATTTATAAAATGCAACACTTTAATTTATGGTGCATTCAGTTCAGTTAGATAAATTATAATTAGTGGGCTATCTTGTTTACATTAGGTCAAAATCAGCATGTTGAGACTATTAATAGGCAATTTGTTCACACAATTATTATTATCATACACCTCACAGGAAAATAAAATTTGGTTATTACGACGTGTCTATTTGTAGGATGGTTTGTAAAATTAAATTTCAATAGCTATTTCAGTACAACTCAGATAATACACAGATCAGCTACACTCAAATTAATTAGAATATTTATTGTAGTACCTAATGCTGAATGTGGTTACTATGACCCCAGTCAGTGTCAGCTTTCAATTTGGACTAATACAGCACAAAATTTATTTTAAGTGCATTTCTTTACAACGACCACCCTACTGCCTTTATTCCCCCTACTTTCCTTATTTCTTATGGACACTTCACTAACATGATTCTGCTAACAGATTTTTCATCTTATAGGTTTTTAATACTTCAAACTGTATGGTTTCTGGAAAACTAAAAAACTTTTAAGTTTTGTAAATTGTTTTCAAAAGAACAACTCTCAGGGTTAGAATGGAAAGTTACACAAGGTTTTAATAGTGCCACCTACAGTTATTTTATCTAGAACCCTATTCTGATAACCTACGTTATCAGAATAAACTCCCTGAGAGAACTTTAAAAGCTCATGGAGGAGGTGGTCAGAGAAACTGGATTGCAAAAAGTATGTACTTAGATGGTATGATCTCTTCTTCATCTTCATCTTTCATCTTCCTCTAATAGCTGTTAGAGGACACAAATAATTTAAACATCATGTTTTCTTTATTTGTTCATAGTAGCCATTTATGTGCATACAAATCGTATGCTATTAAGAGTAAGTAGTTATCTAGACCCTTCAAAATATTAAATGATTGTTCCTGCCTTACTAATGTACAACATTAAATTGTCATCATGAATAGGATAATATGTGATCAGAAGTTTATTCTCAAATAAACTCAAGAATGTTGCATTCTGGAATGAATGACTGACAGGTAGGGTGAATTTCGCTTCTACACTAGAGCTTAATATTAGTACTTTTTGCCTTAAACCATTAGCCACTGCTATTTTTTTGTTTGTTTGTTTTTAAGGTTGTCCAGTGACATGGAAAGTATTGTGATTTATTTTTTTTTTTCAGTCATAGTAATAAATTGTAAGCAATGGGAACTGAAGCGGAAAACAAAGTACATTGGGATTATATAATCACTGATAAAAAGTAGCAAAATCAGCACCAAAAGAAGGACATTTGTGTTATCTGAATCATGAAGTATATAAATATGTATAAATTTATGTGCACAAAATACAGTGAGTCACAATGAGACCATGAGAAAAATTCTTGAAGGCTTCCAGGAATCATGGTCTATCCTTACTCAATTTAAATAAGATTTAGATTTAAAGCAACTGTACTGATGAGAATCAGCATTGTGGGTTTTGGTTGCTTTTTTTCAGGGGGAAAGTGTTTGGCTTCTGTGTATTTTGTTGCTCTTTGAGTTTGCTTGTTTCAACCAATAATGCAAAAATCTTAGGCAAACTAATCTGTTCAATTGTCTTTCTGTAAAAATAAATTATCCAGTAATTAACATTTATTATACCCACAGTTCAGTGTGATTACAAAATTAGTAGCCAGGTGAAGCAAATTTAAAATTTTGTTTGTTTTCTACTAAATTCTTATTCTTGATATCTACAATAACTGAAATGATGATTAGTAATGTTCAGATTTGTTGTTGAAAAGAATATTTTCCTGATCCTTAATAACTATTGCTATTTTCTGTTATCTATCTAATACATAATGGCCAAAACATATACTCATACAAATAATAAAATACTTTAATAATTCACTATTTAAAAAAAAAACAAAACATTTTTACCTTCAAATACTTGAGCATAATTTTCCAATTTTATCTACCTCAAATACTTTGCTGTCAGTCTTCAAAAAGTTTCCTTGACCTTTCAAATATTTCTGTGCAAAATAATATAAAATTGCCATAACATTATGATGAACAAATATAATACATACATGCAATTTTTCCTTTCAATTATTTCACATTTTAATTAGTGTGATAAACCAAATGTTTTTAAATAAATATATGTATGAACAAACACCCAATGGATGATTACTAAAACCTATTTGAAGAAAATAGAAGTCTGAGAAGAAAATAAGAATACATTGGAAAATTAATAACAACCTTTTTACATGATTAAATTATTCACAATTTGATGTAACTTGATTAAACCATTTGAGATTTGATACAACCTGATAAAATTTATTTATAATTTCTCTTAAAAATATATTTATTGGTTGTTTTTTTTTTTTCTTTTTTTTTTTTCCTAATTTCTAGGTATTCTGCAGAAAAAGTTAAAGCATAAAACCAAAGAATTAGGTTCACAATAAATTGCTACATTAAGCTTAAAAAAAAAAAAAAGGGAATGATAAGGGCATCTGAGTAAAGTGCAGGATTGTAGTGATTGAATCTATTTGTGTAGCATCTCCCAGTGATAAACAAACTGATAATCAGGATAATCAGGATAGTGAGCACACAGTGAACTAGCTTTACAAAGAGAAGAAAGAAAAAAAGAAAGTATATCTTTTAGATGTACTAACAGAAAAAGAATGATTGCAAATATTCATAAAGTGTATTAATAGTTTAGATCTTGTCTAGCTGTAAAGATGTCAGTGAATAATTTAACTTTAATAATAAGAAAAAAAATTACCTGGATATATTTAACTAAGAACATTTTCATCGAATCATAGAAACCATGACCTAACCATACTACCCTAACTAACAACCCTCCACAATTTATGCCCCTGAGCACCACAACCAAATGTTTTTTAAACACATCCAGGGATGGTGACTCAACTACTTCCCTGGGGAGTCTATTCCGGTGCTTAACAACCCCTTTCTGTAAAGAAGTGTTTCCTGATATCCAATCTACACTTACTCTGGCACAACTTGAGGCCATTTCCCTTCATCCTGCCACTTGTCACCAGTGAGAAGAGACCAACTCTTGCTGTAATCACCTTCAGGTATTGGAAGATAGCAATAAGGTCTCCCCTCAGCCTCCTTTTCCCCAGACTAAACAGTCCCAGTTTCTTCAGTCACTCCTCGTAGGGCATATTCTCCATGCCCTTCACTAGTCTTGTTGCCTTTCTTTGGACCTGCTCCAGTACTACAACATACTTTCTGTACTGAGGTGCCCAAAACTGAGCAGAATACTCAAGGTGGGGCCTCACCAGTGTCAAGTACAGGGGCAGGATTACTTCCTTAGTCCTGCTCACCACACCATTCCTGGTACAAGCCAGGATGCCATTGACCTTCTTGGCCACCTGGGAACAATGCTGGCTCATATTCAGGCGACTGTCCATCAGTACATCAAGGTTCCTTTCCATCAGGCAGTTTTCCAGCCACTCCTCCCCAAGACTAAAGGGCTGCCTGGGGTTGTTGTGACCAAAATGTAGGACCTAACCCAACACTTTGCCCTACTGAAACTCATACATTTAACCTTAGCCCAATGATCCAGCCTATCTAGGCCCCTCTGTAATGCCCCTCTTCCCTAAGGTAGATCAAAACTCCTTCCCAACTTGGTGTCGTCTGCAAACTTACTGAGGGTGCACTCAATGCCCTCATCAAGATAGTTAATAAAGATAATGAATAGAAATACTGAGCCCTGGGGGACACTGCTTGACTGCTTGTGACTGGCTGCCAACTAAATTTAACTCCACTGACCACCACTCTTTGGGCCCGGCCATCCAGCCAGTGTTTCACCCAGTGGAGCATACGCCCATTCAAACCATGGGCAGCCAGCTTCTCCACAAGAATGTTGTGCGGGACAGTGTCAAAGGCTTTACTGAAGTCCAGGTAGACCACATCGACAATCTTATCCTCATTCACTAAGCGGCTCACCTTGTCATAGAATGAATGTTTGTCAGACAGGATCTACCATTTGTAAAAATGCTGACCGAGCCTGATCCCCTGGTTGACCTTTAATTGGTCCATGATGGCTCCTGAGATTATCGGTTCAGTAACCTTCCCTGGCACTGAAGTGAGACGGACAGGTCTGTAGCTACCAGGATCATCTTTCTGGCCCTTTTTGAAGATGGGCGTCACATTTGCCAGTCTCCAGTCTGCTGGGACATCATCAGTTAGCCAGGACTGCTGTATTTTATCTGAGATTTTACTGTCCTTGCCTTTTTTTTACATGATAGTATAGCATAGTGAGATAGACTAGTCACTCCACAATTTCTATTTAGAAAACTGTTGTATCCTGCTTTGCTTTGTCCATGTTTTCTGGAATCAATCACAATTCTTGCTAAGATAAACTTGACTGCCAAGCACTACGCAATATGCAATAAAACTATACGTTGCAGTGTATCATCACACAAAATAAGTGTTTTCTAGTACATATTAGAAAGGCAATATAATATTTCTGTGGTCTTAGTCATCTCAGAAAAAAAAATATATATAATCATAACCCTTCTGAGCCTTACTGTATGACTCAATTCAAATTAACTGAATAAAAAAAAAATTGTAATTTGATTCTTCATAATACTTGTTTGTACAATTGAGTTACAATAAGAGATGCAGACTGTGTCTAAAGAGTAGTCTAGATTGCTTAATGAAAATGAAGATGTGTCACTCTAGTTTGCTGTGTACATAACTGAATCAGCTTTTGAGTTCAGTTATTCATCACAAATTGTTCTTCTTCGGCTGTCTTTTTCAAAAAGAGCAAACTAAACAGACCATTGTTAAATGCGTTTTGTTTGTTAGTTAGTAAAGTACATAAAGTACACTAAAAATAAACAAAAATAGCATGTAGGTGGTTTTACTGTTAGATTTGAAAGAGTAAGAATTCCCACCAGTTACAGAAGAGGTGAAATTCAGCCTTAGTACTGAGGCTACCTGGACACCGCTATTCTGTTGTCTGACACTTAAATTCATGTTACCGATTTTTGAGAAGACATAGTCATTAAACAATTATTGAACTGGAGTGGGACTTATACCTTTCCAGATGTCTGATGCCCAAGACTACATGAGGAATGCCAGCATATTCAGGTTGGTGATTGCTCCTCTCTACTCAGCATTGGTCAGGCCTCATCTGGCTCCCCAGTACAAGGAAGAAAGGGGCGAGCTGGAGAGAACCTAGAACAGGGGAATGAAGGTGATGAAGGAACTGGAACTCCTTTCCTGTGAGAAAAGGCTGGGTCTATTCAGCTGGCAAAAGGGATGGTTCACAGAGAATCACAGATTCACGAAATGTCAGGGATTGGAAAGGACCTCAAAAGATCATCTAGTCCAATCCTGCTGATGGAGTAGGAACACTTAGGTTAGGTCACACAGGAACAGTTCCAGGCAGGTTTTGGACGTACCCAGAGAAGGAGACCCCACAGCCTTTCTGGGCAGCCTGATCCAGTGTTCTGTTACCCTTATTGTTAAGAAATTTCTTTCTTATACTTATGTGGAACCTCATATGTTCCAGCTTGCACTCACTGCTTCCTGTCCCATCATTGGATGTCACTGAGAAGAGCCAGGCTTCATCCTTGCATGGAGGATCACATGAGTGTTATGCAAATACCTGAAGGGAGAGTGTGATAAAGACAGAGCCAAGCTCTTGTCAGTGGTTCCCAGTGCCAGGTCAAGAGATAATGGAAGCAAAATGAAACATAGGAAATTCCATCTGAACACCAAGAAGCATTACTTCTAGGCATCTTCCTACTTTCTGTTCCAGAGCTTCTCTTAAAGTTGCTACAGAAATGTAAGCACATACAGAAATTACACATTAGATTAATTATTTCCACATTCTCCACATTTTATTTGTATTTAATCCTGTAAAGAAGTCTCTCTGATGTAACGCCATTTTGGAAGTAAAGCAGCTTTTATTACCTACCAGTGATTTCTGGTACTTAAATAAAGTTGTTACTCCACATTTAAGTAAGATAAAGCAAAGGAGACCTGAGAAAATATATCTCAAATTCCATGCCTGAGATACAAAGTTGGAAAGAAAGCAAACAAAAAAGGGGGTAAAATGCCATAAAAGATATCTAGGGAACTGTATGTATATCTTGCTTGGGAAAGTTCATTCTTTACTGTCATTCATTACTTCCCACTGGCATCCAGATGTTCAGCCACTCCCAGGAAAGCGTTGTTCATTACATGTAATGGCTTCTTGGGAAGACAAATACCATCATGCTGTGTAAGCACAACCCCACAACAACTAAACATTAGAATTCTATCATCATTATTTTCATCTAAAATCCAGAACACATCACCATATAAGCCTCTATATGGAAAATGAACTCCATTCCAGACCAAACTATGACATTATCTCAGAGTCAAAAAAAAAAGGAAAAGAGTTGGTATCTTGTGTTAACTGGAATTTCACATATTTTTATTTGTGCCCATTGCTGTTTTTTGTCTTTAACTGGGAACTACTAAAAAGCAGCTGGCTTCTACTTCTTCATTTCTTCAGAAAATATATTCATTCATTTTAATAAGATCTTCTGTGAGAATTCTCCAGGACGTACAGGCTATCAACTTTTTCTCCTACAAGACGTACTTTAGTCCTTTAATCATTTCATTGGCTTTTTGATGGACTTGCTTGTAAGTCCATCAAAGAAGTGGACACAGTACTTCAGGTGTGGCCCCAACTCTACAGAGACTACAGAGAAAAAAAATCCTTTGACCTGTTGGCAATGAAACAGATCTTTTTCAGAATATGGAATAAGTCAATTAATATTAACTGGAGCTCTTGTACATCAATTAGTAAAAAATATCATTCATTAACATGCGTTGATGATTGAGAAAAACTCACTACTCACACGTCAAACTCTCCCTGGCGAACTAATTGACATTATACATGCTTTTCATGAGTTGGACCAGCTGCCTAAAGAGATATCTGTAGCATTTTCATACACTGGTGTGAAAAGGAGGTGGACAAAGATATCCTCAGAATGTAGGTGAATATATGTTTTGGGGTACTGTGAGACTCTAAAGTGCAACTAGAGCAAGACTGATTAGTAGTCAACAAGTACAGGACTTTATCACGAGACACTACAAGATGAACCAAACTGCAGAGGGACCTAAATAAATTGGAGCATTAGGCCTGAAGTGGAAGCTGAATGACAGGAAGTTCAAGAAAGCAGAATGCCAGATTCTGCATCTGGATTGAAATAATCCCGGACACAGACTGGGAGATAGATAACACTAGAGAACAGCTCAGCAGCAAGTGATCTGTGGATGCTATTTGACAACAGGCTTAACATGAGTCAGCAGTGTGCTCTAGCAGCCTAAAGGGCAAAATCATGTTTTGGAATGCATTAAACTTAGCACAATCACATGGTCAAAAAAAGTGAAGAAGTGATTCTCCTGGTACACTTAGTGTTGGTGCAACCTCACCTTTATTACTGTGTGCATTTCTGAGCTCCCCATATTAAAAGCATATTAATGTTCTGGAAAGCATCCAGAGAAGGGCAAGAAGGCTGGTAAAAGGGCTGAAAAACACGTCCTGTATGGAGAGGATGAAGACGTGGGCTGTGTAGTCTAGAAGAGGAGAGGTAGCAGAGAGAGAGGTTCTGGTCTCTTCTTCCTGGTAAGGACAGATAGGAATCGAACAAAGCTATCATGAAAAAAAGGATATTTATTGTGAGGATTGTCAAACACTTGAATAGGCTTCTTAGAGAGGTGGTTGCTGTCCCATGCCCATCATTGTTCAAGAGGTATTTGGAAAATGCCTCCAGCAGTATGCTTTATTTAGACAGCAGTGAAGAGTTCAGGCGGTTGCACTCAGACACACAGTCTTTGAAGTTATGAAGATCCCTTCCAACTCTCTTTTCTTCTCTCTCTTTCCTTTCCTACCCTTGACTTTTTTCCTTTTTCTTTTTCCCATCCTCTTCTCCTCCACATCTTTGTCCCTTCTTCTACCCCTTTCCATAGCTACAGATCAGTAAGGCCATGGTTAAATGAGATTGATCAGATTTTTCAAACTATTTCAGGGGAATCCAATTTCCTCTGTTATTCATGTTATTGTCAGAACTTTATTTATTCTGCTTTCTTCTCCATTCCTCTGCCCACAATGTTCTTTACTACAACTTTTTTTTTTTTTTTTTTTTTTTGGAGAAACAATTTCTTAAGCAGCAGTTTTCATCATCTTCACACTGCCAGCATGTTCTTCCCTCTTGTCAAATTGCCTGTTCTCTATAACTTTTAAAATATGTGTCTCAAATTCTCCATTACTGTTGATTAATAATAAACTAGATTGGATTTAGGATGAATATTACTTATCATATTTAGCTTTTGCTTTCAGTTTCTTGTCTATAAGGAATGGTCTAGATGGGTTATTTGAAGGTCTACAAGTACGTAAATTATTATTCCAATTATTGTTACTTCTGTGGATACAAATAACACACAAACTTAGGTCCGTGGGTTTTCTCTTCTGTTTGTTTTTATTGTTGTTGTTGTTTCCTTCTCCCCCTCCCTTTTACCACCCCTCCCCCCCCCCCCCAAAAAAAAAAAAAAAAAGGTAAAAATATCTTCAAAGGAATCACTAAGTGAAAACAAAAACTTTAATCTCCCATATTGCTTGAGTACAAATAATTGCTGTGTTCTGTGAGAGGAGCAGAACATCTGATGTCTCCTAGAAACCTTTGTACAGTGAATAGTGTCTGGATATCAGTTACTGTAGACAAAGACTATAAGAAATAAAGAAACATATGCTTTCAGTATTTACTGTACTCACGTTAAAATGTTTGCAACTGTTTAAAGTATCAACAGCTACATATTTAAATGATATTTGTTTAGGCAAATTTTGATGACAGTATAACTTATTCTCAGGAGATACATTATTTTATTTGCATATGGATCTGGTTCCTTACAAAATTATGAGTAGGGATAATTTCAAATCCTGTCTACTAGCAGAAAATATTGTTAGCCATCACAAAACGCTCAGAGGTGACACATAAAAGGACCAAGAGTGACCTTACTGCTCCCTACAACTATCTCAAGGGAGTTTGTGGTGAGATGCGGGTCAGATTCTTCTCTCATGTAGCTGGCAATAGTACTAGAGAGAATGGCCTCAAGCTGTGCCAGGGGAGCTTCAGGTTGGACATTAGGAAATACTACTTCTCCAAGACACTGTTCAGGCACCGGAATGGGCTGTTCAGGGAGATGGTGGAGTCATTGTCTCTTGTGATGTTGAAGAAACACTTAGATGTTGTACTGAGGGACATGGTTTAGTGGGAAATATTGATGAAAGGTAGACAGTTGGACTGGATGACCTTAGAAGTTTTTTCCAGCCTTGGTGATTCTATATTCTAAAATGTTTCCAAGCATTTGTTACTTTTTCTATTTTGTTTTTTACCTGAGTTTTCAGTTATTCTTTTTGTCGGCTTCTATATATGTCTTAAATTGTATATGTTTTAAATTCATTTTCTAAGACTTCTATTCTGCAATTCTACACAACTTAGATCATTTCTATATATTTTTTTTTAATGCCAAACTCACCAGTTTTTGAGGTTAACTGTGAATTATTCTTTCTTACTTAGCAGTAATTAATTTGTTATTCCTCTTTTTTCTCATTCCATCATGATCCTATAGCTAGTTACCTTTGGCGCTGGAAGCATGCATGAGCTAGTAACGAAAACCACCTCTAGAGAAACCAGCAGCTTTATTTTCTGTGACCTGCAAATGGGACACATGGTGTTTGTAGCTCCATTTTTAATAAATTGCTATGGTAGAATATATTTAGCTTTTGCTTTTTCCTACAGTTTTGCTTTACATAACAGTAAACTTATACTTAACTCACATGCAGAGTGAAGCATTTGATATGAGGAACGTCAGCTGTATCTGTGCATTTGATAGTGCGACTATTTTTCTTCACAGTATTACAATGTTACGAGCTGGCAAGGAAATAACAGCAATCATCAGCTAAGATAAAGGGGAAATCTTTAAACTTGTAGACAAAATTCTGAATCTTCAAGTCAGATGTCACGTTCATGCAAAAATAGAAATGTTAAAGTCTGATTTTCCCCCTCAATATGTCTTCACTGGAATGACTTCAAAAGTAAATGACCTAATAAAAAATGTTATAATTTATGATAAATGGAAAAATTAATCGGATTCAACAATTTTATTATTTCTGAATTTGCCCAGAAAAGGAGATGGAAACATTTGGGACATTTCAGAAGAGAAAAACAAGACCATCTGCTACAGGAGGCATGCCATTGTGCAGATCAATGGGAGAATAGCTTTAAAGGACATTCAAAAGAATTTCTACACTGAACTGACTAACAATTCACAAAGAAATAACTCATGGGATTTAAAAAATGGAGAATGTGTGCAAAGTTAGACCTAGGAGTGAAAGTTATGTTTCTTCCCTGATGGTGGACTAACTTAGAGATTCATTATATTGGATTCTAGTTCAGTTTTTGTTTCTTTCACATGTTCCCTTAAGACATCTTCCATGTGTCAGTGGATGTTTTTGTATCAAATCAAAATTAAAAAACAGTATCTCTTGGAGCTGTTATTTAAGTATCAGAATCACAGAAAGTAGTATAAACTGTACACCAAAGAATGTCACTAGTTCTCCATAGTTTCTGCCTAGTTGAGTAAAATGATATAAATAGACTTTAAGTAGTTAAACGAATGCAGATTTTCATCTCTATGATTTCTATGTTACCTGATGCTACCAAGGGAAATAGGCTAATGATTGAGAAACAGTATCACAGCCTTTTCAGTATCCTTCTGACCAGTATGCCAAACTTCCTAACGTCCTTCCAAACAGCATCACAACAACTGAAATGCACTGCAATATCCATCAATAAGCTTTTCAAAAATAAATAAATGTGTTTAATATTTCAGAATAACTTGGTGTTGTAGTATGAGACAGGAATTTCATGGCATGGTAACTGCCTTCTCAAGAGCCATCAGGTCAGTACAGGGCCCTGGTTTTGTATTTTAGTGACAGAATCTATTAGCAAGAAGGAGAAGTGGCACTGGCTTTTGTTGCCGTGGAAACCTATGTTGCCAAACAACAGAATAGGTATGTTCTAGCAGCTTAAACTTTCAGGCTGCTAAGAGACTGACTGTAACGACAGCAGAAACAATACCTTTGCTGGATGTTCTCCTGATAGCAAAACAGGATAAAATTTTGCACACTTTTCCATCACGATCAACAGTCTTCCCCATTTGCTTTGTCTTATGCTTGTTGATAACATTAGCTATAATTAATTTGAACTCTAAATCCTGCTCTAAATCTTTTCCTTCAGCTGCTTTATATTTTCTTAAATCCCTTCCTGATAGCTCTTTTTTCCTCACATGGTATTCTGTACAGTGGTGAATTTCTGGTGAGAACGATGAAAGGAACAAGGACTAATTTGTTTTTTTAATTTTGTTGACTTAATCTCTTTGTACTTTCTCTCTGGTTGCTATGCTTTTAAAATGTTTATAATAATAATAATAAGATAACTGGGCGGGATTAGGTACCTCTAAGTACAGGGCAAATTTAAGGATAAATACAGCTGTTCCTGTAATTGGCATTCCAATAAAGACTACCTCAGGTGTGCTGGAGCATTAGCCAAGACTGTCTAGAGCAGATGGTGCAGAGTTTCTCTCTGATCTAAGACACACTATTATCTACAGACACACAGGTGGGAGTCCTCTGATCAAATGTAGGTGCCTGAATTTAAACTAGTTGCCCTAAGTTCTCTTTATTGCTAGTGAAGAGAAATAGACAGAAAAAAAAAAAATATTTCAGTCTAATGTAGACTAATAAATGAGAAAAGATGAACTATGCCTCATGTGCTCCTATTTCTCTCCACTGACTATAAAAGAAACTTAGCTCCTAGTTCAGAAATTGCCCAAAATTGGGAACTTTAAAATGTTTTTGGAATATCCAGTTTTCATTTTCCTGACTATTAAGTTTTGGTCTACCTCGGCCTGTGTTTGAGCTTCCTAGTTAGCAACTCAACATATAAGCATATAAGTTAATATGCTTTCAATGCAGGTGTCTGCATGTCAGCTGTGTGTCTAAGCACTAACTAAATAATGAAGATATAAGACTTGGCGCAGTTACCAACCTGTAGGTGCTCGCTCTCATTTCAGTAACGTAACAGAAACCTTTACACAACATTGGCAGATAGGTTGCTAGTGCAATGGAGGAGTAGTAGATAGCAGGGATAGTAGGGATAGTAGAGAGACTATCTTGATCCAGCTGAATGCCAAGTATATCTACTAGAAAATATAGAGCAAAAGAAGACAGCAATAACGCTTTCTACTAGAAGGAACATGCAAAGGTATTCATTAAGATTTACTATAGAAAGAAATATAGAAAGCAGTTCATCCTTTCCAAAGTCTGATCACACTTCGAGAAGAGCCCAACCTCTAAAGAGAAACATTGCTCCTATGCTTGCTAACCCTTAAATGAGGGTAAGGAGAGGTGGACCCCATGTCCACCGCTTCCAGTAGCACATCTGCATTGCTCAAACCTGAGCTTCCTGGGTTAGCCACATCTTCTCGCCTGGTGCTCATTCACTGGTTCAGGCCATGACCCAGCAATTCCTATACAGAGGATATCTCAAATAAAATGAAATTATGACATTGTGCGGCAATATACTGTTTTCCCTAGAAAGACACTTAGCTGACCAGTATTAGATATGCACTTACAGGTGAACAATATATATCTCTTGACTTCCTCAAAGTCATACAACAGTCCTCTAACAACTGGTAAAAAGGATAAAACAATATAATTCAACCTAAGCTATAAATAAAATTATAGTGTTTAAGAGTTATATTTATCATTACTTTTTGTTGGGAATAATTTTATCCAAATGGATTTGGTGATAGTGTTTAGACAGAAGGTGAAGGAACCCTTCACAATAAATTACACATGCAGAATGCTAATGGCTTAGCTAGGAGTCTATATTCCAGAACAGTGGTACAATCAGCTGCTGCTAAAATCAAGGAATGTGCAAGAACTGTGTATGGTAGTATCTAACCCTAAAGAACTGTCGTGTCCTCTGTTTCTGCTGTTTGGTTTATGAAAACTTTATTTTTATTTGAGAGAGTCATATTTGGTGTACATTTGTTGTAAGTGGTTTTGTTATTTCCTGTTAATTGGTAAACTGTATGTATTTGTTTTTCATGGTTGTACAACAGTTGCAGCAATGCACATTAACTATACATTACTACAGAAACTGTTTTTGTCAGAAGACAGTGAGTAACAAACTGGGTTAGTTCTGTGCATTCAGTGTACCCCCAGGTGAATTTTATTTTCTTATTTTGTTTCTGTGCAATACCTGGGCTATTTTACTTCCAGCAACCTTGGAACCTCAGCTGATGTAAATTTGCAGAGATCTGTTGATTTCACTGGCACTGTATTAATTTACATGAGCTTAAAGTAGCTCCAGAGTTGTAGGAAGTGACTGTATGGAACCAGATGCCTTCAGTGTATTCAGGATATCATACTTTTATGTCAAATATATGGATGCAACTTTCTCCTTTGGGAGAAAGACTCACCAAGTACTCACAGTGTAGCACACATACATTTTAAAAATGCGCTGTCAAAAGTATTGTGCTTAGTCTCCCTGGGTTCAGAGTACTGACATTTACATATTTTTTTTTCTTTTCAGTCAATGATTATGTAGGTTTTTTAGAGCAAATTGTGGGTTGTTTTTTTTCCTTCTTTCTCTTTCTTTTTCTCATTTAGAAGCGTTCCAATTTATTTCTCTTTACATGCCAATTTTACTTCTTTAATCTCATTTGTCTATTTGATTGAATAAGATAAATATCTGTTTATAAACATCTTCACTGCTTCTGACAGGAATTGAACCTAAAATCGAAAGTAAAATAAATCATAGTTTCAGATTCCTTTTTTAGAATGCCAAACAGAGAGGATTCTTTTTTATGAAAATGGAATCATAGATCATTGTGATCTCATATTTTCTCATTCAGCTGCTACAGCTGCTATAACATGCACTTTGGAGCTGTAAAGAATCTCATAATCCTCTTCCCTAAAATTGCAGACAGAAAACAATAGCATTCACCTAAGAACTCAAATGTGTTTGTTTGTTTGTTTTCTTTTACAATCCTTTTAAACTACATAAAAATAAATAATAAAAAAGAGATTAAGGCTGTCAATGCAGAAAGTTATCAAAACCATGATCAATTCATGTATTTTATATTCCTTTTATAAAAGAATATGAAATCTCTGATTGTCAAAATCCTAAGTAAAATACCAGTAAAATTCAATAAGGAGATATTTCTCTAATCATTGAATGTCAATTGCAAGGAAATTAATATGAATTATTGAAAGTATTTAGAAATAAAAAAAAATAATAACTCACTAAAGTAACACAAAACAATGCACAATAAAAATAAGAATAATTTACACTTAAAAATATTTTCCTGGAAAACTAATCAATTTGCTGGTACTTGTTGATTTGTTTAATTTTTAAGCAGGGAAAGTTACAAAGAAGGCACAGAGATGGGAAGGCAGGTAGGCAGGAAGTACTCTTTTGTCCCCTAATTTCAGAAGAATTAGATTGTTTTTACGTTGCAGAATACATATTTTTGCTAATTTTTTAACCATCTTAACTTGACATTATGCTACTCACGTTTTCAACCAAGTATAAGCTATAGTACAAGAGAACTTAATAGGTTATAATTATTAATATATGGCAATTACCGAATTCAGAACTGTTAACAAATCTGTTTAGGTGCACATTTTCTCTGCCATGAAAACTGGGAGTTTTGCAATTTTCATGAAAGGACAAAGCTCAAAGATTCTATATTTTTCAGTATAGCATAAAAATGTTATGGTAGGTGCATGTCAATATGAAAATCTTAGTTACAGCACATAGAACAGAAAAGGACTATTGAACTCCAATGTTTTTTTGTCGTTTTTTGTAATTCACTAAGGATAATATTAAAAACAAAAAGTGAAGGTGGATGAAGCAGAATGAGACAGAGCTTCTTAAATGACTTTTTAATTATGTGCCTATTCATGAACGGAGGCAAATTTTTTTCAGTGAATGGTAAACATCTTATTAAAGAAACTCAACACAGATATCTCTTTGTGAGCAATGAGCTTTGTGAGCTATCTTTATTCATACTTATAAACAAAAATAGGTAATTCATCATTTTGGAATCAGTTTTTGATTTTTATCTCAACAAAAGTATGAAAAAGATAAAAGTAAATTCAAGATTATTTTGAAGTAGAAAATGTGGTGAAAGCTAGGGATGGGAAATAGAAAGAATGCAGAACCTCACTGGTTCCTAAAGGACAAAAGAAAAAGAAATAATAGAATAAGAATGGTAAATTTGATAGAATATCCAACAGAAAAGAAGAATGAAAATAAGTACTAGTATTGTATTAGAAAGCAAATATGCTAAAGGCGTTCCTTCCTACTGCCTTAATTACATTTTTAAACAAAAATCTCTGATGATCAATCAGACAACATGAATTGAAATGTCTTCAGTTTTTCACTGCACCTGAAGAAGTATAACACTAGGGAGAAAAACTTTCTCTAAAATATAGTACAAAAATACAGCATAAAAATATAGCAGCCACAGGAACTTGAATGAAGGCAGTTTCAGTCAAAACAAGTATGGTTCTCAAGGATTTTGCATGGTAAGAAACTAAGGAACCAGTCCTTTATTATTATTATAGCATATTTCTGTCACGACATAAAGCTTTGCCATCCTTCTTTGAATTATTTCAACTGGGTGTATTTATCCATGCACTAAAGGGCTCACCAAGCAGTATATATACAGCTGAAATGATAAAGCAATTATTTATTGGAATGCATCAAAAACATAAATAGGTTTAATGAGCTACTTATTAGGTTAAATATCAGTATGCTCACTACACCTGAGAAGGAACTAATAAATGTTCCCTGCCCAAACAAGCATCAATGTAGAGGGAAAGGATCAGCCTCAGCTGCTCCCTAGAATGTTAAATTGTTAAGTTTTTCTTTGGTGCTGCTTTATCACTGTTACTCAACTGCCCCCCACAATGATACCATGATATCAGCAGCAGACATTAAAAACATCAGCCAGTTCCTTGTTGCTTTGAATTTGTTTTATTGTTTTGGTGACAGCTGAGATTTTGTTTCCCATCTTAATATTTTCAGCTACTATGACTCCCTGTATCTTTAACTGCAACCCTACCTATAATTTCACCTTTCATGTCCTTCATGGCTCTACTGCTTCTGCTTTCTTAGAGGTTTTTCTCACAGCTTAGCAGTTTCCTCAAAAGTCTGAATGAAGCTTGCTGAGATACACTGGAACCAGGCCAGGGGTTATTATAATGTAGATGGCTGAGCTGGGGAGGCAGGAGAAGAAACAGCAGAGCTTGGTGAGAACAGCTTAGAAGGGGGAATTTCCATGGCTGTCCTGGACACATGCAGTTGAACTGATAACATGGCAACTTGGCTTCAGCCCACTTGGCTGTGACTCGTAAGTTAGGTGCCTAATTACTGGAAGCTTCTATCCTGCCAGGAGAGACAGAGAAGCTTCTCCAGGCAGAGAATTAGACCTTAATGGGATAAATATCTGTAGATGCCATTCTCTCTTCTAACTATCTCTCCCCAGAGGGGAGCTTTTCAGCAATTGAAGTTTAGTAAGGAATTAAGTAAAGAAACTATCTGTTCTGCTGAAACCAGGTATTTACTCACAATAATATCTTAATGAAACGAATATGTTTATGAAAAAAAAGTTTTTTCCAACATTTAATGATAAATTATTGATCTTCATACTTTTTTTTTTCTTTTTTTTTCCTCCTGACTAGCTTTCTAGCTTTAAAATCATTAAGAAATCTTACAGAAGTACTTTATAAATACATCCATATTATTTTTAACAAAGCTAAAACACATTGTGATTGCTCTGGGCTCAGAAACCAACACTGCTGCTCACATTTTGTAAGGCACAGAGCTGATCCAAGGTTTCTGAGAAGCATGGGCATGGTTAGGAGAGGAGTAAAGGGATTAACACTAAAAGAGTTAACACTATTTTGTTTTAACCCTGGCAGTCAGCTCAGTAGCACAGAGCTGATCACTCATTGTCCACACAATGGGATGGGGATAAGAATCTTATAGATAAAAAAGACATAGATCAAGATTAATAGATGAAGGAAAAAGTGTGTGAGCAAACAAAGTAAAGTGAGGAATTTATTTGCTGCTACCGATCAACAGACATATGTTCTGTCATTTCCAGGAAAGCAGAGCTCATCACATATATAATGGTTAAGCGAGAACATAAATGTGACACCTCTAAATTTCCTCTCCTCCACCTTTCCCACAGCTTTTATTACTACCTGCAACACTATTCAGCATGGGATCCTTCATTCAGTCCAGCTGAGCTGTTCTTGGTGAGTCCCCTCTTAGCTTCTCTTGCACCACTGACCTCCTCACTGGCAGTTCAATATGAGAAGCAGCAAAGGGCAGGAGTGTGCAAGTGCTCCTTAACAAACATTGGTGTACTACCAACAGTCACCCAAATTCAAAACGCAGAACTATGCTACTGAGAAGAAAACTACACCCCAAACCAGTACAGACTGAAAATTCTTTCCAGCATTTATAGTAGCAAGGATTTTTAATATTTATTTTTGGAACTTTATGAACTGCTTCTCTTTTAACTTGCAACTCACTATGGTTTAGAAGCACTTGGAATAAACCACATCTTTCACCCCTAACAGAAAAGGAAACCCAGCCAAGCCCCATGTACAAATAGTGGAATCTCTGCTTGGTGGGCCAAGAATGGTTGTGGCAAGCAGAAGGATGCTGACCCTGTTTTGCCTTCACCCATGGGTCCATGGGTGGCCCATCTGCTGCATTTTTCACTATTTACTTGAGGAAGTAAAGGATATAGTGCATACAGGAATTTCCTTCTATTTTGTGCATGTCTTGAAGGAAGACATATCATGCTTCATCCCTACTACTTTTTTGCAAGCCTCTGGCTGTGTCAAATCCCAGGACAGAGCCTCCATGAGCAGCTTGGGTATACTCAGGGAAGGATGGATACCCTGAGAATACTCTGTTTGGTGTCTCTTCCTTTGGAGTCTGCAGCCCACGCGTGCTTTTTTCCCCTCCTTGTCTCATCAGTCATCTCTCCTTGTTTGCTTTTTGTTTGTTAGGTTCTTTTGTTTATTCTTTTACAATCTCAGGGAAACCTAAAATTTTGTTAAAAATTAATTCTGAATGCATTAGAGCTACCCTGCTTTGGCTGAGCTCTGGCACAAAGCATACCTGAACCCGCTTTGCTACAACCAGGCTTCTTCTGGATCACAGAACTTCCTTGTTTACCCTTGGCTGCCCCTACCTAGCTATGTTACAATCATTTTTTTTTAAGCCTTTGCTGAGTATTTGTTTATAAGCTTCATTTACTGCTGAATAGGCATACTCTTTGTAAATCTTAGTCATGAAAAAGGTTTGAATGATTGTAAGTAAAAATTATGTGAATGAGTAAGGTTTGCAGGATCAGACCATTAATGAATGAATGTCAGTAAAGTACTTATGATGAAAGATGTTGTGGGAGTACAGCATATTCTAATTAAAATGTTAAATTATTTCTGCAATTTAGTCATGGACTGTATAAAATGTCAGTATTTCCAGAACTTTAGAAACTTGGTATATGTATATTTTTTTCACATAAACTTTAAAATACATGGAAAATTTCTGATCCGTATATTAAGCACAGGTAAAGCAAACTTCCAAAACAATGTTAACTAGTGGCTTAAGGTTGCCTGAAGGAAATGTATTTGCATTCTATCATTTTATATTGCAATTTACTGTACACTGTGCCAAAATCCACTTATTTCTGACTCATAGGAGATTCAAAGTAGTGATCAGTGCCATAAAAGCTCTAAAAATTAGTAAAAGTAAAAAACTTTCTATCCAATGAAATATTTATTAATGATAGATTTTTAGGGAAAATACACCTTAAAGATAAAGTGATCACATCTGATTTCTAATATATGCACTTAACTACTGAAACACAAAAAAGGGAAAAGAATTTTTTTCTCTTGCTCTTGGTAGCAATTACTCAGGTGTGATTTCTGCGTGTGCTGGCATAAAAACAGAAAGTAAGAGGATCGTGGTTTAAGTATTCCCCCTGGATAAAAAATAAAATGTTATTTTGTCACAAAATCACACCATTTGCAAAATATTAGGCTTGGTGAAATATTCAGATTCCCAGAACAGTATTTTAAATGCTTTTGTAAAATATGCTTTCCTCTTCTCTCCCAGCATTAGGAAGAGAGATTGTCAGATTAACAAAAGAGAAGGAGGAGGAGTACTGTATACATTTTTTTCTGATGCTAAGAAATCACTACACTTTGGTTGTTTTTTTTTGGTCACCGGAAAAGCAGTTTGTTTAAACAATATTTTAGAAACTTTATATCTATGCACATTATAACATATATCTTTGTAGAGCAGTTCTCCAATTTATACATTTTTATGGTCATTTTCTATTTTTTCTTCTTTTTCCTATTTTAAATAAATAATCTGAAACTCACACCCAGTAGTACTTCATGAACAGCGACACCACTATCAGCAGGTCTGTTTTTAAGAATGAAGTACCACTTAAGAATCTAAGTTGAAGAACGTTTTTTGTTGTTGTTTTGTTTTGTTTTTGTTTTGTTTTGTTTTAAAGCAGAAAAATAGTATCTGCATGTCAAGTGAGGTTTTAGAATCTTTCATGGCTTTATTCTACATTTCTCATTATACAAGCATAGTTCCCATGGTAACTATGACATCACTTGGCACACATCTACCTGAGAAAAACAGAACAATTCAATAAAGAAACATATTCACCATTGTGCAATGTGGATTGATTTACTTACATCCTAATTATGTTTCCTAAAAACAGGTGACTATTTCAGTTTTCATTGTCAGCATGACCACTTGCCTGTCAGAATAAACATTTTTGCTCCCAGTTCATTGCAGCTCCAACTATTCTCTTCCATCCACTTATAAATCTTGACACTGCACTACAACTGTAGAAAAAAGTAAACCTCCTACTCTACCTCTGCCATCTCTTCCTGCATGCTTAAGTTCTCTACTGGAGTTTTCTATTGAAATAAATAAGAAAAATAATTTATGCAGACATCTTAGAGGTGATTTGCTTAGAGATGGTTTTGCTAAGAGCGTCTGCTTTAAAATTATTTTCATATACCTATTTATTTCCTTGCTTGACAATTTATTTTATAGGATGCAAAGGACAACCACTTTTGGTGTGAATACCTTCTTATATGTTATTTTCACAAAACCTATACATATAGTACCAAGGAGTAAAACATTAAAGATGTGTAAGCAAGGGCAGATGTTATCCAATGGTCAGCTTCTCCTATTGGTCACTTTATTTTCTTCTCTTCTTCCTGATTTTGAAGTTCAATGTGTTTTCATTTAATTTCTCCTTATAAAACTGGAATCTCTCCTGAGTACCAGTCTCAGTTCCATGGAATTTTAAAAACCTCTTTCTTCCTTTCCTAACAATTAATTATTATCACCTATTATCTATGCCTAACCTTGAAGCAATTCTCTTGACTCCTTTTTTCTTAATTTTTTTTGTTGCAGTATGAGACTCTCCTTTTTGATAAAACAAGAAAATCCTTCTGTCCTTTTGATTTATAATTTCTCTAGTGGTTATTTGAATTCTGACTTTATTTTACTAAATAA
This sequence comes from Lagopus leucura, assembly GCF_019238085.1. Taxonomy (NCBI): domain Eukaryota; kingdom Metazoa; phylum Chordata; class Aves; order Galliformes; family Phasianidae; genus Lagopus; species Lagopus leucura. The sequence goes on from NW_024962262.1 coordinate 17,009,082, forward strand.
AGTTGGGACTATATTAGGATATGCTGGTACTTGCCAGTGTGGAACAAAAGTAGTGGAGCTATTTGACTGTGTTAACCTTCATAACTCAAGCAAAAAGGATATATTTTTCTTCAAATTAGACCAAGACACGCTAATTCTAAAGATTTAAACCACAGTTTTGGATCATTAAAATGGATATACATTGTGCATACAAACAATTATCCCTTAACAACACTGCACCTATTCCACTACTGTCTCCTTAAGATAAACGCTTTTTAAATTCATTTATTCCCTGGGAAATGATTTTCTGATCTATCAAGGTAAATAGGTACTGAGGGATGTAAAAATTAATCAAGAAAAGGGAAATGAGGTCTTTTTATGTTGCTTTCTATCAAAGAAGTCTCTCGTTATTACAGCAGACTAAAGTGAAGTCAAGTGGCCACAGATAAGCAAGGGAACAGAACTTAGAAGCAATGAGAAAAGGACTTGGTTGGATAGCTCTTTAAGAAAATGGAAGAGAGAATATTCTCTTGTGGAGGACTGAATTTCACAAACATAAATGATACACTCTGCAGAATGTTCTTTTCTGTTTGTTTTACGTATTGGAATTGATAAGGAAATTGACTGAAAAAAAAAACAAAGCAAAACAAACAAACAAAAAAAAGCGCAAAGGTAGCTCCTTCACTTTTCAGAGAGAGAGATCTTCTGGTACATTGAAATTCTTCAATCTTAGCACAGATCAGTTTTCCAAAACTTCCACTTACATAAATTTGTTTCAATCTGTGCATGATGGTGTACTAGAAAACGTCCAGTCAGATTCTGCTTTCTGATTATTGCAAATCCTTTACATTGCACTTAAGTTTTAGAAAAGGTAAAGACTTAATTTTAAAAGCTTTTATTTCCCTTGATATTTTTTAATATAATTGTTTAAGTTGGAAGACACCATAAAAGGTCACCTAGTCCAACTTCTCTGCAATTAACAGGACACCTACAGATAGATCACGTCTAAGTTTCTCTCTTTTAGTTTGAAATCATCTCCCCTTGTCCTGTCAGAGCAGACTGCTAAAGAATCTATCCCTTCTTTCTTATAGCCCCCTTTTGATAGTGAAAGTCTGCTCCCAGGTCTCCCCAGAACCTTCTCTTCTTCAGGCTGAACAGCCCCAGCTCTTTCAGCCTTTTTTCTATAGTTAAAAACAATTGTACATCTTTTTCAATTTCATAGGGAAGTTTATAGGAATATAGTATGTTAAAATACTCTTTGTTTTGCTGTTTAATTGCTTGTATTTCACAATGCTTATTTGTGACTTTTCAATCTGGAGAGAAATTACACCTAAGCAGACCAGCTCCTCAATCTTCGGAGAAGCATTTCCTCTCAGAATTGAAGTGAAAAGAAAGTTAAGTGGAGGTACCTGAAGATTTTCATTACTTTTATAGGTCTTCAAATCTGAAGTGCTTTCTTAATGAAAAAGGATTTTCCTTATAGAGGTTTCTCTGCTGAAATTCCTGGTCATGCACTCATGTGCCTGTAGTGGCACTCTTTCTCTTCAAATAAAAAGATCCATTTGCTATTTAGGAAGACAGCTTAACTCTGCTGTTATTATCCTACTATGCATGCTGATACTTGACAGCATGACTTTGTCACAGGCACTGAATATTTTGATGTTTATTTTTTCCTCTGGTTCTAGCACTGGGACCTGTGGATTCTTGCATCTTACGAGAGGATTTAAACAGGGAATGTGCCTGTGAGATCTCCTTAGTCTGAGTGTAAACCCATAAATGTGTGTCTCTACAACCACTGTGTGATGGACAAGGCAATAGGATGCTGACCCCACGACTATTCTGTCACTCTAATCCACCATAAATCTGTACTGCATTTGAAAGAAACAGTTTGATTCCCATACCCACACAGAGTAGGAGCATTCTTCCAAACAGATGGCCAAACAAACATACCATGTTACTGATCTCCTGCAAAACTGCTTCTTTGGTTTGTCATTTGGTTTTCTTTTCTGTATGTCTGCTTGCCTTAATCACATAAGGTAGATCAACTGCAATTGCTATATTAAAGCTTTTGCTGATAAATGGGAGTGTGCAGCTGGGTGCAAGAATAGTGTGACCATCCTTATGAATAGCAGAATGAATTTGTCAGTTAAAAATGGCTAGGTGCTTCCACCCTCTCTGTGACCTGAAAAGGCAAAGCTTCTAATTGTCATCCCATAGACTGTATGAAATCACATCTATTTAACATAAACCACTGTTTATATTCATCCAAAGATCAGTGAGAACAATTAAAGAGCACTCAGTAACACTGTCCTCCTTAAGTTTCTATCACCCAAGATACTGCTCTGAATACTACACAAAAGAGTTAGTAAACTGAACTCATACTTCAATTTAAAGGAGTTAGCAAAAATCTAAAGTGAAATTCAATGTGCAAAACATTCAATCAAAAACTAAATTGCAATCTCAATTGTGGAGCAATTCCAAGAAAATGCAAGTCAGTCTGATAACAAGAATGCAGAGTGATACAGGCTCAACAATTTATTTTTCTTCTTGAGGGATAAATGAAAATTATGTTCTCAGTGCCAGGCACGTTCTGTTACAAGCATAATTAAGACATTGATTCTGACTGAAATTTGGAAAATAAAAATAAGGAAAAGTGAAGAATAGGAGATTTGCCTTTGACTTCACTATAGTAATTAATTCTTATTTTTTAATTATTCTTATTATCTTTTTTTTATTATTTCCTTTGGTGGGACCACGGAGTGAGATGGGGAAGAGTAGTGGTACAATACCCTTTCTCCCACAGTCCTAAAGTACAAGAGATGCAAGCATTTTAAGGTGAATTCAAACACAGTCAGAAGTACTGAAGAAGCGCATAAGCCTCCATCACTCCTTTGGTGCATGGGATTCAATAATATTTCCTATATCTGTGTCCCCTACACCTTCTGTCATAAATGTGACTGTATGCTGGAATGAATCAAAGGCAAGCAGCAGTCATCCAAAACATCCTAAAGAAAAGTCTGTCTAGAGGGACAAGGCTGAAGCTGAAGTGTGCTTCAACAGACTTTAGGTGGCCAGACCTGTGCACTTCCCATGCAGAGGAGATACCTATGTGAGACAAACTTTAAACTAATGCGGAACTTAGTCTGTGAATCGTGGAATCATAGAACTACAGAATTGTTTGAGTTGGAAGGGACACTTAAAGATCATCTAGTCCAACTCCTTTTACAGTGAAAAGGGGTATCTACAGCTAGATCAGTTTGCTCAAAGCCTAGTCCAGCTTGACCTTAAACATCCCCAGGGATGGAGCATTCATCAGCCCTGTTCCAGTGCCTCACCAATCTTTTTTTTTTAAAAAAAAAAACAACTCTGCCCTAGGGAGACAGACTGTACAGACTTTCCTTTTCTGGTTGATGTACCTATAGTGGTCTTTCTTATTCTTCTTTACACCCCTTGCCAAATCCTGTTGCAGCTGGACCTTAGCCTTCCTGACCCCATTCCTAAAGATTCCAGCAGCAGCAGCATAATCTTCTCAGGCTACCTGAAATATCAGGAGCAGGTAATAATTAAAGACCACACCAGTCTAGGGAGCTTCCTAGTAATGTCCCTGTATGAAAACTGCTGAACCACAGCCTGAACCTCTGACTGACCACCTGAGGCAAGCAGTAAGTCAGCCCTGGGAGCACAGGTGAAGACAATTCTCATGTGCTACTGGAAGGGGCGGAGCCTGCCTCCACCTCTCCTAGACCCCATTTAAGAGCTGACTACCACTGAGGAAGGATCTTTCTTGGAGATTGCTCTTCCTGGAGTCTTTTCAGTGAGCCCAGGACAAGGGTAAGCTTTCCATCCATTCTTCTTCAGCACGATAGCCTGTTTAGCCTAACTTTCCTATATATTTCTTAATTGTAACATCTGTATATTCACTGATTATACAGTCTCTTACCTGGGTCTCATGAAAGCAGTAGACTTCCCTTTGAGTAGGGTCTGGTTTTCAAATTGGGCTCTCAGTCTTGCTCAGAAGAGAGACTCCTCTGAAAATCACTCTTCTTTTGTACTTGACAGAGTCTGTCTGGAGACAAGGTAACAACTGCCTTGCTCTAGACAGACTGCTTTGCTCTACAGAGCTGTCTTGATGGGCTATCTTCTGTTTCTTAATTTAGCTGTCCTTGTGTCCCAGGGCCTCATACCTCCTATGCAATGACAGCTGAGAAAGTAAAGTAGGTCAGGAGACAGGTCACCCTCCACACTGAGCAGGATCTGTCTCCATTCCTCCTTGCTTCCCAGGTTCCTTCCCTTTGCCTGGTTACAAGAGGGTGATCAGCTACTACTTCTGCTGTGTCCCTTCACTACCTCTCTTGCAAGAATGCCAGGGAGTAGCTCCATCAGTCAATCTCCCTTTCACACTCCCTGATGCCTCTTTGTTTCTCTTTCCTCATTCAGTTACACTACCAGAGCAGATAACTTATCTACTCACACTGCAGGCAAGTGATATGCCCACTACCCTCAGTACTTGTGCCAGTCTAAGGCACTCTCTGCTGCCATAGACCTGGACAATCTCAGAGTATCACATTCCATAGGTTTGCAGAGAAGCATGGGGATCATGTGAACTCAGTGAGTTTCCTTCACCTACCTCTGCTTACACTGTTAAATCCTCTCTTGTAATCACAACCACAACTACTTCTATCTCTTTTTTGATTTTTTTTTTTTCCAGCACAACAAATATTTAAGTCTTAAAGAACTTTCATTCATCCATCTGCAACAAAAACCCCTATATTTTTCTTCTGATAGTTTTTAGACTTGAATTCAGTTGAATTTCCCATTTTACTTGCTATTCAAGCAAAATTAAGCATCCACAAAACATAGTATTGACACTAAAGCATAAAGAATAAAAGAAACAACTATGTAAACATTTCCATTATTTCATGGACTTTCTTTGCCCATGATCTCTGTTCTTATGTATTTGCTTTCCATGTTCATTTGTGCAACTGTTTTTATTGGAACAAATCCTCACAGAAAATAAAGTTAAAAGTCATGAGTATTTACAGAGACCAAACATTTAATTCAGACAAAAATACTTATGGCAAAAATACTTCCAGATTCATTGTGTGAGAGATCACAGTAAGACATACAAAAGAACCACAAAAAAAAAAAACCCAAAGAATATTAGACTATTTTAAATTCCAAATAGTAACCACACTTAAAAGAATGTATGGTCAAAGATGTTAGATTTACTTCTTTATGTTTTCAGTCATGCAGATCATAACGTTCACTGATGTATGGCACTTCCTTAGGAGAAATGGGATTAGCTAAAATCTTCAGTTGAAACTAACTTTAGAGGTAAAACTGCATTTTGAACTTAGTTTTCGTCGTTTAGCTTTTTTTTCTTTGTTAGTCAGTAGCTGTTTTGGGCGAACCTTGAAATGTTTCAGGATGTGAATTGTTTAGATGCTGTGAGTGCTTAAAAATTAAAATTGCTGCATCTGTTAGCTGCCATATTCATGGCAAGATAACATTTTGATTTTTGGAATGGAAAAATCTTGTAGAGTATTCATATTTAACTTTGATATTTTCCTCAGTGAGGAAAAGTAATCAAGTAGTCCTAATTGGATATGAGAGGGAAATTCTTTACAGCTGTTATCTCACTATCTTCCCCAGTACTCTCATAAGCAGACCAAGCTTCTCTTATTGCCAAGCTTTTCTTTCACCTGGAATATCTGATGAGTATTGATTCACTTTATAAATACAGGTTTGTGGTGCTGAAAAATTAAGCTTTGTCATTTAGTACAATCCAATTGTGATGTATTTTTTTAAGCTTTTTTTCAGAAGAGCTTTACTCTGAAACAGTTCAGACAAAATCTAAATCTTTCATCCTAGCAAGAAAGGGATCATAATAAAAATAGTAAAAAAAAAAAAGCTTTTTGTTAGTTTTACATTACATTAAAATATTTTTTGTACATATTTTCTTCATGGCCTTCTATACTTCAAGGTCTTCTTGTGTATGTTTTTTTTTTTTAGAGAAATGCACATACAGAAAGAATACATACACAAAAACTGGAGGAAAAAAAAAAAAAACACAAACAGTAATTAGATCTGATTCCTGCAAACTCTCCTTTCCCCCTTTCTAAGAGTTGAAAATTCAGCCTCGTGAACTGGCAAGGTAATTGACACATGGAAAGACTAGCTGGTTAACTATATGCCTGCATAAAACAACTATCTGTAATTCAAGCTTTTTCTTTGTTGTTGTTGTCCTTCTTATATCTGTCTCTGTAATTATTTATTTAGTATTACTGTATTAACACAGTAGTACTGTTTTAGGTCTATAACAAATCTTCTGCCAGCAGAAAGTGTAAGACTGGTACAGTACAGATACCATGCACACTATGTAAAATAGCACTGTAAGCAGACAAATTAGATTACTTTTGAACTTGCTGATTTAATTAGAGAGGTACCAGCAGGAATTTAAATTCTGCGCCTTCCTATCAGTTATCTTAAATAGCTTAATATGGGAGTTCAGTATTGAGATGTGACAGTGTTTCTTTGAATTACGGTATTTGCTTCAGTGATGTAAGATTTGTTAGAACGTTCCAGTGATTTGATACATTTATTGCTCTTGTCTCTCACTGAGCACCTGCAAGCGATATGTAACTGGAATACAGGTTTTAAACTTTCTCTATATTTTGGAATTGGATTATCTGATTATTTACTACTGATATATTTGCTTTTTAAGGAGTTCTTTTTTCCTTTTGTTTTGGTCATTTTCTATGGCCTCCCGAAGACTGTGTTACGCTAACAACCAATCTCCTGCAATTCAGATCCTGAGCATCTAAAACAGGGCACACTCACAGGGTAGAAATCCACATCTTTAAGAAGTGGTGCCCTAGGAACAGTAATTAGATGTGCATGATTACCTCCTAACCTGCTAAATGGCTGGTTCAGATCTCCTGCTGTCAGTAAACAACCAGGGGCTGATTAAAAATCTTGTTATCGTTCCAAAACCCTTTGATGTATTCATGTGCCAGTTTTGACCTCTTTCTTTTTTTTTTTTTTCCAATTGTGTGTTCCTCGAGTAGGTTACCAATTTCAATAGTGAGAAGAAAATAGCAATTCAGTATTCCTGACCTACAATGGAATATCCCAGTTGAATACAAAAGACACAATGTCTTATCAGACATTATTTCATATCCCCTTTCTCAGCTCCCACAGCATACTCACTTTCAAGTTTTCACATGGAGATATAATGAAAGTTTTTTTATGGTTTGCTTAAACAATATAAGTATTTACAAGAAAGAATAAACTGTCACGGTCAAACAATCCATAATACTGTAATGAGAATGTTTTATGTTCTCTACTTATTTAACTCCACTCTTAGCTGAGTTGCACTGTGAAGTAGACATCAGTCCAGTTCTAATAATTTTGTAGCTAGGCAACTTTTATGATACATATATCTTGTCCCTCATGAAGAAAATGGGAATGTTCAGTTCACATATCCCAAAGAGCATATAGTTTGTAAAGTTTCTAGTTTCTAACAACACAGAGTAGAAACTATGACCTACATGGATTATTTTCCAGGTTTAATATCAGTTTCCTACACTTGTTGGTCTGATAATAACCTTTTGCTTAGTGATAATCTGATGAAAACACATGTCAGGAAATTGTTGTTCTTATTATTCTTATTGGATTTTGAGATAAGTTAACAGTACAGAATAATAACATTTACTTAAAATTTCCAAAGCAACTTGAACAGAGAAAGCAAGAATCCTTTTTCTTAAACTGCAAGATGGTTTATATATGATAAATCCTATTTTTTTTTTTTTTTTTTTTTTTTTTTTTTTTTGTGTGTGTGTGTGTGTGTGTGTGTGTGTGTGTGTGTGTGTGTAAGGCAGGTATTCTGGCGATTCTGCATCCAAAAAGCATTGCAGCTTTGGTAAGATCACACCTTTACTGTCATACTTAATTCAGGCCCTGCTCAGATTCATCTAATGCTTAGAAATGATCCTAAGGACATAAGAAACGTCCTGCTGGGTGAGGCTAGCTCAGGTTCATCCAGGATATGTTCTTCAGGGAAAGCATGAAAGTGTAGCCTTGTTTTTGAAGTCCAATATCCTTTTACCTCCTCAGTGTGAAGAGTGCTTATATTAGAGATGCTACAGTACATCCCATGCCAAGTTCTTTTAACATCCATCAACACATCTTCTGCCTGTGAACTTACCTAATCCCTTCCTGAACATCCTAACGTTCTTTGTTTCCCCAGCTCCCCATGGTAGACTCTCCAGAAGTTTAATGCTGTGTATGTGTTTTAAACTAACATCCTGCCACCTTTAGAAAATATCACCTGATTTGTTACTCTAAGTCTGTGGTAAAGATATCAAAGTTAAAAATGGTTAAACTCGGGCATAAATCACTTGAATTTCCATCTGGAAAAGGAATGCTGCCATCGCTGTGCACTGAACTGCTTAAGTTAAAATCTGCAGACTCAGGGAGTGATAGCTGTAGAGACGGTTATCCATCTGCTACAGGACAATGTGAAGAACAATAGTTACCCTCTATGGCAGCCTGTGTGTGACCATGGAAGTGACCACTGAAGGTGAGAGGTGAAATTTCCTAAAAGGAAAGCAGAAGAGTTCTCAGAACTCTGCCCAGAGCCACAGCACGCAGCTATGTCTCCACAGGAAAACAGGTTAGGAAAGCAGGTTAATGCATTCTCATATCATTACTACATCAGGCCTGCCTCTTAGTCTATACTATACAAGGAAATTTAAGCCAGGTGAAAGATTTTTCCTATTAATCAAACAAGCAAGCCACAGACCATAATTCAGAATGCCGAAAGCAAAATAAAAAGAACCCTGGCCAACTCCTTTCCCCCTTACTCAAACTTAAGAATTGGAATTGGTGATTGTCCTATTATGGTGAAAATCTTCATAATCAGATTAAAAATACACCCGTGCAGAAAACAGTTCTTCAAGTTCTCTAGGGCTGAAGTCAGAGCAGCAAAAGTTCTCACGAAAACAGATAATCTTTATGGTTTTGAATGCAGGGCACATTTATTTAACCTTGCCATCTTTAAACATTAGCAGTATTTAAATGTTAAGGGAAAAAGGTTAAAGTAGGCAAATAACTTCAAAAACAAGATACTTCATGACACATGCTATTCACACAGGAGAGAAGATGAAAGAACAATCTACCTGATAGATGTTAGTCAAGTGTTTGATGTTAGTCAAGATGCTCAGATAAGATGACAAGTACAGTATAAGAATTCATTTAAAATCAAATACATATGGAGTCTGGTGCAGTAGATGTAATGACGTGTTTCCATTCACCACAAACATAGAACAGATAAAAACTTGGAACAGACCTGCAATTCAGAAACCCAGGGGCTCCTACAGCATAGCTTGATAGCCAACAGGAGATTTCCTCACAGCAATACTCTTGGTTATGCATTCAAACAGTTTAGTCGTTAAGTTCAGTTTAGATTTAAAACAACATTGACAAAGATGCTTTATACCTCTTTCACCGATTCATTTCTCTTCACTGATCTCTCACATTCCAACTTTCTAATTTTTTCCCTTTGCTCAGTTAAAAAAAATTTATGTTACAAGTTTATAGTAAACATTTCTCAGTATCTTGTTTCCAGTAATTATTACCTCCAGCCATTAGAAATTCTGCGAATAATCTTTTTAATGTACTTTTGGTTTGTTTTTTTTTTTTTTTTCTTTAAACCTGCTATTCACTCTCTATTTCAAAATGAGATTGGTGCCTTCAGAATTCCTGTTCTTTGACTTGAAGGGGGAAATTACTTTCCACTGTGTATAATCAATGAATATACAGATGTTATAATTATGAACTAAACCAGAGAGTTTGGCAAAGCAGATTATAATAACAAAATAGATAGAATGCTTACCCACATCCTGGGCTCACTGCAAAACTCCAGAGGAGGGATCTCCAGAAGATATCAAATTGCCTTCACCTGTGCTCCTGTGGCTGACTCATTGCTCACCTCAGGCGATCAGTCAGAGGTTCAGGCCATGATTCAGCAGTTTCCATACACACTGGATTGGATTGCAGTTTGTGCAGCTCTGTGCTTAAGGGAAAAAGAAATTAAAAAAGCCACAACTAATTGTTATTTAGAGGCTGTAGTAGTACATTCTGAGGTCCAAAGCACGATGTGGCGCCCATGAAGTGAGTCAAATAGGGCACCCAGGAACAAAATAAATGGCAATGAGAAGATACTAATGAAATACCTGTGTTGGAAAGTGACTGTATTCTCTGCTATAAATAGGACATTAAAAAAAACTTTGTAGCCACATTGTGATAAACATGAATTCCTTTTAGACAATTTCAGTAACTTTAAAAATATTTCAACACGATTCTTAATCTAATTATTTAAAAATTAACTTCTGAAATGGAATTTGAGGTGAATACTGTTTTCTCTCACTAAAAAGAGGTTTCCTTTTTTTCAAAACACAAAGTTAGAAATATTGACAAAACACTGAAAGTTAGCAAAGAACTTGTAAGTGCTTGTAGAAAAAAAGACAACAGTTGAATCCTAAGAAAACACTATGGGTTCAAAAAAAATATTATGGAAGAAAGACCACATTCTAAAAAGAAAATAAAAAGAAACAAGTGTAAACGATGGTAGGAAAGCAGGCCAGAATTTTCTAGATGGTAATCTCTTTTCCAATGGTAAACTCTCAACAGGGAAATACATGTGATGGTCTTACAATCGGTTATTTTTTTACCCTATTAAACCAAAATTGAACAAGATAGACATACTGCAACATAATTTTGCTGGTGGTCCTCTGCATGCAGGAAAGAAAGGCTGGAAATTTTTGATTTGTTGTTGCTCCCTAAGTAATGTTCAATTTAAGTTTATGGTAACAGGAAAGAGTACAAAAAGAAATTAAAGTAAATTATTTAAAACAAAGTTTATTCATGCTATCTAGAAATGTGATGAATAACAAAGAAATAGGAACAAAGAAAATTAAAAGAAAAAAAATAAGAAATTGAGAAGGAAGACAGAAGGTGAAGGATACTATACTCCAAAACCAGCAGTTTTGGAGTTAATAGTTCAAGACTCTTTTATCTTTTACACCTGTGTGGCCTGTACATGAACCATCTGTCCCCTGATCTGTATCAATGCAACTGAGCTAAGAATTGAGATGGACATACAAACATTTTTATATTCATATTCTGTTGCTGCTGATACTTCTTACAGAATTTTGGCCAGAAACAGCACATATGATGGTCCATCACTGTCCTAAATGTTAACTCACGGATTAAACATAGCATTGAGCTGTTCATTTCTATGAATTTTTATGAGTAAAAAATCTCCCTAGGTCAAAGTTTGGTCATGTCTTGCTGTTTTTATTATTTTGTAATAAGCTATGTAGCTTAAGTTACAACTGAGAACATGATTATGCTATATAGACACACTAATGTTAATATTTAATATGGCTGTCCAGAATGTATGGCACCGGCTTCCTTGATGCAAACCCCAACTGTAAAATCAGAACTTCACTGTCATAGTTTTCAAAAGTAACCTCTGCATTTTAGCAGATACCTAGGACAATGTATTAAGTTTATTTTTCACTCTCTGAATATTGTTCATTCTGAAATTAAAGTTCTTTACATTTCCTCAAGCCAGTTTCCCAGAACTGTCAGCTGCCTTTGAAAACCCACTTTGGCCCCACTCAGTAGACACTCACTAAGATCAGGTTACCATTAATCTTCGTAGCTTCATGTACACAAATTAAAATTGCTGTGACCTATTTCTTCAAAGGTGTGACATTTGGGATTTATACCCCTCTGCAGAGTACCTCTGTACAGAACAGCAGACCCAAGATGGATTATATATTTGCCAGGAAACTTTTCCAACTGTAAACCATTTGGGGAGGATTATTTCTTTTCATTATTTTGTATTTTATTTTATATAATTCTATTCCTTTCTGTTATTATCTTTTAATATCATTTAGAAAAAAATCAGAACAATCACAAGCTAAAAATGCTACTTGACTCATTCATTCTGTGCAGTAATGTCATTAGGGACTGAAATGCCTGCTGTAACAAATCTTTGTTGCCTCCTGACACTGAGCCACACCACACCTGCCAGTCTCCCAGTTGTCATTTTTCTAGATTTTTTTTTTTTTAAAACTAAGCTGAAGCACCTAATTAAGTTTAAAATAGAATAGCCCTGGGAAGAACTCTTCTGAAAGCTGCCGTAGAAATAGGACCTCATCTTCACTGGAGGCTAAGACTTGCAATACTCTGTTCTTTCATGAAATCATGAGAGCTTTCCACAAACAAAAGTAAGACTTCTGCAATTTCAGCTGGCACAAAGCAGCCATGTAACTAGAGAGGGAAAAAAAAAAAAAAAAAAAAAACAAACACAACAAACAAACAAAAAAAAAACCTAATCCATAGAGGAAAATTAACTTGGGAAAGAATGAGTGCCAGATGAAATGCAAATAGATGAGCAGTATTTTTGCTGATATGGAGTTTCCAGGTCTGTTCGGCACTGATATGGTTACAGGGAGAAAAAAAAACCTGGTTAACCAGAGTTCAGCATCAGGTTCTAAAAAATTCAGCTTGGCTGAATTTAACAGCAAAATCTTTGTTGCAGTTATCACAGTATACGTAAAGCCTCAGACCTTTGTTTCAAGGAAGTCCTCTGCATCAGAAGCTGTTAGGTGCCTCAAGAATGAGCTGAAATGAGGAACTGTGGTTTAACTTTTGAATGCGTATGAACTACAAAAACTAGTTTCAACTGCATTTAGAAAGCCTGACTCAGATGCCTCTAACATCAGCTGAATTAAATTCACTCAATAAGTCACTGAGGGTAAAATTCAGATTCTGAGGTACAGTCCGAAACAATAAGCAGTGCGAGAACTACAGTAGCTAAAAAAGCCCAAGCAACGCACATCTCTTTTCCCCAACACTTTCTCATACCTAGTGAAAGAAAAGCACAATTTATATTGTCGTCTTTGTGCTTCCTCAACTATGCTAACTAAATACAGAAGTGGAGAGGGCTAAAGTCGTGACCCTTACTATCTCTCTAAGTCAACTGTAAGAAGCAAAAAGACATAGTCTGTTCTTGTACATGAAAATTCTACATTATTTTTACAGCAGTGCACAGGAGCACTTCTTTTCTTTAAGATACTGCAATAAATATAGTCCAGTTTACAGCCTAATCCCCCCTCCCCCCCAAGCAAGGAGTGAACATACAGATGTTATAACTAAAAAATAAACAAGAAAGTTAGGCTAAGCAGGTTATCACGCTATAGAAGAATGGATGAAATGCTTACCCTTGTCCTGGGCTCCCTGAAAAGACTCCAAGAGAAGCAACATCCAAAAGAGATCCTTCTTCAGTGGTAGTCAGCTCTTAAATGGGGTCTAGGAGAGGTGGAGCCAGGCTCCACCCCTTCCAGTAGCACAGGAGAATTGTCTTCACCTGTGCTCCCAGGGCTGACTCATTGCTTGCCTCAGGTGGTCAGTCAGAGTTTCAGGCCATGATTCAGCAGTTCCTACACCACCCCTTCACAGCATGAACCAATGATCAAGTTGACTAAATGTTCCATGGAGGACCATAATCTTGTGTTTAACAGAATATCTGATCTGTTCAACCAAGCCATACAGCATGCTGCCATTAACCAGTCTATTATCGAATGCTTCGTTATACTGAACAGCAGCATACAGTCTCAGCCTGAGGGCAGAGTGCACCATCACGGTGGCCAATTTTGATACTTGTGGCCCATTAACCATGACTTCTGTCCCTAAATTACATAATCTAAATAACCACATTGATACACTCTCTTTTGGCTTCTGCTAAAATCGCTGCACCATATCCAGTAGCTCTGTTAGTGTGCATGGTCCAGCCATTATACGTAAATGTGTTTGGGCAGGGGGCCATTGCTCAGGGGGCATGTGAAGAAATGTGAAGTTGGTCTTTTCCCTGTTAACACACTGAGTTACTGTTCCAGTTTTTCAGTGCGATCTTTCAATGACTGGTTTTTACTTTCCAAGGTGTCAGCCCTTATCTCAGCTTGATTTAAGGTATTTAACAGTGGCCATGCCACTGTAGAGGCAGCTAACTGCCATCCTTTTATATAAGAGACGTCTTTGTCTAAACCTTGGAAATATTCCATCATATAGAATGGGGAAATATTCCCCATAATACAGAAGGGACCCCATTTCTCAACTATGGGTGCTAATTGGTGGCACGGAGAACCCAGAAACCCTGGGATCTGCCCAGGGTTTGTTTTATCTAAGGGGGTGATGTTCTCCCCCCTGACCCATTTATAGATATCCCACATTATATCTATTTTAGCCTGCCTAGCTCACTAAATGTGTGATCAATGAATATACAGATGTTATAATTAAGAAATATACAGGAAAATTAGGCTAAACAGGCTATCACACTAAAGAAGAAAGGACAGCTAAATTAAGAAACAGAAGATAGCCCTTCAAGACAGCTGTCTAGAGCAAGGCAGTCTGTCTAGAGCAAGGCAGTAGTTACCCTGTCTCCAGACAGGCTCTGTCAAGTACAAAAGAAGAGCGGTTTTCAGAGGAGTCTCTCTTCTGAGCAAGACTGAGAGCCCAATTTGAAAACCAGACCCTACTCAAAGGGAAGTCTACTGCTTTCATGAGACCCAGGTAAGAGACTGAATAATCAATGACTATACAGGTGTTATAATTAAGAAATATACAGGAAAATTAGGCTAAACAGGCTATCATGCTAAAGAAGAAGGGATGGAAAGTTTACACTCATCCTGGGCTCACTGAAAAGACTCCAGGAAGAGCAATCTCCAAGAAAGATCCTTCCTCAGTGGTAGTCATCTCTTAAATGGGGTCTAGCAGAGGTGGAGCCAGGCTCTGCCCCTGCCAGTAGCACAGGAGAATTTCTTCACCTGTGCTCCCAGGGCTGACTTATTGCTTGCCTCAGGTGGTCAGTCAGAGGTTCAGGCTGTGATTCAGCAGTTTTTATACACCCCCAAATGACACATTCAGTCATTCACATTCATAACGTGTAAAAATTGAAGTTAATTCTGCAAAACTTAATTTATAATGAACAAATAGATTCTACCTTTTACTCTGAAAATTATACCCTTGTAATAAGTTTTAAACATACAATTTATACTTAATATTTTATTACTCATTCAAATTTCTTGACTCCTAAAAGTATAGAGTTAAATTTTCATAATACGAAGACGCTAAAAAAGAAATACTACTTTCTGAGAAACTTTCAAGAACAGTATCCTTGAATTCTTGTTTAGAAGACTTATCCACTAAAATGCCGACTTTCTTGGAAGCACCAGGCTTACAATTTGTGGTGTTTTTATTTTGCTTTCCTTTCCTTTCCTTTGCTTTGTTTTTATTTACAGGTGTTTGGGTTTTTATTTGAGTGCTTGGTTTTGTTGGCTTTTTGTTTGTTTGGTTGGTTTTTGTTCCATTTTGTTTTGCTTTCACAGCTAGAGATATTGAACTAAATCAGTAGGTGTTTACAGAAATCCTTGAAAGGTAAAGCCAATTTATTTCTCTTTGCAATATTATCAGAAAAAGAAATATTTTTTCCCCCTGAAATTGAATCTGATGTACTGAAAATTTATTTATTAGTAAGCAAAGAAAGTATATGATCAAAATATCTACAATGATAGTTGATCAGTTTCTCTCTTTAAGTTTCAGAGTTTATTAATGTGATGTGTTGTTTTATATTGTTTCGTGCAGTTAACATCTCTAAATATATTGACATACTTAGTAGTTTTGTGGTCTGTTGCTTGCAGAAGAGCACTGGACCTGCTCCAATCTCTTGCTTAGGTTCTTGAGGTTACTTCTTTAAAAATTAAAGTATTTTCCTTTTGTATTTCATAACTACATTAACAATATATTCAGTATTCAGAGTATTCAGAGAACCTGGAGGAGACAACAAAAAAAGAAGCTGCTGAACCATGGGCATACAGTGAGAAGGATAGAAAACTGGATGAACAGCCAGGTCCAGAGGCTAGTGGTCAGGCTCATGCACAAAGTGTAGTTGGAGGTCAATAATGAGCAGAGCACCTCAAGGATCAGTACTGGTCCCAGGCCTGTTTAAAATCTTCCTTGATGCACTGAACTATGGGTAGAGTTTACTATTGATAATCCGAGATGACATGAAACTGGAGGGAGTGTCTAATTCACCAAAGGACTATGCAGCCATACAGAGGAACCTGGACAGACTGAAGAGGTGGATTTAAAAAAAAAGAAAAAATCACGTTATTTTCATCAAGGAGAAGTGTCAGTAGCCTTCTTGCACCTGGGGAGGAACATCCACAGGATATGCTTGAACAGGACTGGAGCAGATGACCTCCAGAGGTCCCTTCAAACCTCAACCATTCTGTAGTTTTGAATAAGCTGGTCAGCTTTACTCATTTTCTGTCCAGTGTTATACTCGTAAAAGACAGTACAGACTGAATTTGAAAATATTTTTCCAAGATAAGCATATTTTTGAAAATTTACAGGAGGATGATCTACCAGCAAATGACACCCAGAACCTGTCTGTAAAACTTCTATTAAAAAGACAGTTGTCTTACATATGTACTGCAGATATCAGATTTGCAGAAAAGAATAATTTCATTTTAAATGTTTTCAGAGTAACATTAAAATTTCATAGGAAATGTGTATGGAATATGAGAATATTAAAGCGAAATTTCCCCAGTATAGTTTTGTCTTTAACACGATGCTAAGATTTGAGCACTGAAGTATTTCACTTATACGAAGCTGTTGAATATAATTGGTAGTGTTTCTGAGGAAATAATATTTGGAATTGTAAAGTTACTGAGATATGTTGCTTTAAATCTCAGACTGTATGGCTTTGACATTCAGAATTCAAAAGGTTTAAAACTTGGAAATTATTGCCCACATACAACGAATGATTTGCTGCATGTCTTCCCCAAATATTCTTTCCTGATATTTCTTTCTCCCTAATGGCTAGAGAGTTGTGATTAGCTTTCTCCCCTGTATTGGTGATTGACAGTGGAGACAGCAGTGTTCCCAGAGACAACATATTCTTAGTTTGCTGTTCAAACTTCCTTTTTTTTTTTTTTTTTTTTTTTTTTTCATATGGGAAGACTTGGAAATGGGAGGAGGAAAGAATAACATACATAACATAACAACTGCACATTCTATTCTCCTTACATCTACTCGTTTCTTACAGCAACATCATATTTTTCTCAGCACTAGCAAAACCACAACATTTCTTTTTTATAATTCCGCTCTCCAGAGGGAAATTATGAGGGAAATATTATGTGGGCTCTTCCTCTCCCCCCCTTTTTTTTTTTCCAAAAAGTGCGTATAAACTCCAGAATTATGTTTAGCAAATATGCTCTCATAACACCATTAACAACCAGTGCTGGGTCTTCTGAGAGAAAAATTGTGTGGTAACCTTTTCCAGAGCCAGCTGTTAAAGGTGTTATATAAAAAGCTGTCTGACCTGTAGAGCTTCCGAATGAAGTTTATATATACATATTTATATATATATAACTAACAAGGATTATTCTCCTATAGAAAACACAAATGTTATGTAATATTAGCATGGAAAATTATTTTATTTTTCATTTTCTGTTTTCCTCCCTTTTTTGTAGCTGCAGTTTTTTTAGAAATAACTTCCTATGTAGAAGATCCTCTTCACTATACTCATGGAATACTTCACTGCATGAGGATCTGCTTCTGATCAGCCAGGTGCTGCCCTAGATAGCAGTCTTTCCCTGTGGGCACTCCCTTGTTTGCAATGTAGTCATGCAGCCTCCTTTAGAAATTACCATCCACATGCACAAACAAACTCATACAGAGTTGGCCTTTTCTTCACTGGAAGCAGGACTATAAGGAAACACCCTGTCTGAGGAATTCACATTTCAATTTCATAATTAACTTAATAACAGGGGAGCCTATAATTTGACTTATCATGACTTCTCTCTCATGATCAGTAATGTTTTCTTTTCTAAACAATGACCATTCTGTGATTTTTATTTAATAATCAAACTTCTACTTCACTGAGCTATTTCTTATTCTGAACTGTCCAAGAGGTAACACAGTTCAGCTTTGTAGGAAAATTATATGAATGTGAAAAGGAAAACATTTTAAAACCACATGTGCAGCAACCCCTAAATAAAGGAGAGTTCTCCTTTATTTAGAAATATGAGTGGAGAGGGGAAAAGAAATGCAGCTGTGAGAAGCTAAAGTAGAATTTGAGCCCAGATTGCAAAGTGTATGTAGTCAGCAATAATCTAATAACAAAGTAAGCTTGATCCTTCATGTTACTATACGCTGTGAAACTCCTTACAGAAGTCACAGGGAATTACAGCAGCTCAGAGTCCTGACATTAGGTTTCAGAATAAAAGTCAGACTTAAGCTGCACTGTCAGTCAGCAAAGGGTCTGCAAAAAGACAGTAGCATAAGCAGGACATAGGTAGTGTATAGACCTTCAGTACTTCTGACCTCCCTACAAAGCAGTAAATTTCTTTTTACATCCTTAATCCTATGCAATCCAAATCTCTGTAACAATGTCAACTTTATTGTTTTGATCATTTTCTTGGCAGCAGCATTAGAGCTAGTTATCTGCAAATTATTCTGTCTGAGCATCCAAACATGAATATGTTTGTGAATTATAAATTATGTTCAAAGGCATGTCATTCCTGCCTTTCCAACATTATACAAAGAAGTCCATTAAAATGTATATAATATGGGCTTAATACTATTTCTCTTGATGTCAGTAGAGAAAAAAGGCTGACCATGAACTTAGTGTACTGGATAGGATTTTGATGAGTGTGCTTAATATGACTGCTAATGCATCTTCCTGTGCAATCCGGGAAAAGTCAGTAGGCAAAATAGCATACAGATGTATAAATCCTGAATCCCAAAAATATCCATGTTTGGGGCAGTTAGGTTAAATTTGTAAGTTTATTCTAGACAGGGTTCTGAATCCATTCTCCCATGTTTTAACAAATGCATTTCATTATAAGGGAATAGGGGGCATTGCCCTTTCTATCTGCACATAGAAGGAGATTGCAAACCACCATATTGCAAATGTATTAGCCACTTAAGATTCTGATGTCTTATTACAAGTCTTTGTTTCCCAATATCTCTGAAAGAAATGCCTGAACTCTGGAGAAACATGAGACAGAATGGGACCAGTGGGTGGAATTTACTTCAGCTAGCTTAGTCTGACGTCTTCATTACTAACTTTACAAGCTATAGAGAAAAAATAGACATTTTCAGATATGATTCATCTAATTCATTGCATGTGTTCTTTAGGACACTAAATTTTTATCTGCATTTAATGCAGATAAGGACACATATTTCCATAGAAGGCTAGCTCAGATATAGCTAATTGCAGATATTTACATTCAGTCACAAGGACCATACCCAGTGTGATTCCTAGCACATCTGCTTGCATAGATAGATAGTTCTTCATTCATTCAACTCATGTTGCAGATTTCTGCTCCTAACTTTTAACCCATGAGTAGACAACCATGGCACTCAGTGTTCTGAACTCTGACAAAAGATGTGGAAAGTGACCAGACACCTATGATGTTGATGGGTCTTCTACCATTATAGCCTCTAAAGGTAAATGTATACTGCTTTCTTAAATCATTATTTAAGATCACACTTGATTTGTAACTCTGATCATCATGACTGCCTGAAGATTAGCTCCAGACATTTGTAGCTCTTAGTTAGAAGTCTGGCATCAAAGCTATTTTCAAATTAAATTATTTTACAGCTTGTCGTTTTTCAACAGAGACCATGAAATGCTGAACCAGCCGCCCCCCCCCCCCTCAAATCAGTGATCTGCTCTGGCCTTGGAGCCTACCTGAGCTATCTTGTCTTACCAGCTTTGCATTTTACTTCACTCAGTCTGCTAGTATTTCAATGTATTTTTAATGCAAGTTTCAACTTTATGTGCATACTCTATTCCTAGCATTTGCAAAGCATTTATGAATTCTAAAAATTATTCTATGATGGCAAAGAACTGCTATTTATCTGATATCTTTGTATATCCTTCTAGCTACCATCTGCTTGTGTATTGTTTTATTTCCAAAATAAAAGATAAACAGATGATATTGTTACTTCAGCAATGTTTGTTTACATAGGTGGATCTTTCATTATAAAACTGAATACCACGAACATCCTGTAATGCACACAAAGCTTGATGCTCGCTGCCAAGTCTGACTATGAATCGTCCTACGAAACTAAAGTTACATTAAAATAAAATATTTAGCAGATGATTTTAAATACCAAATATCCTGAATGTCTTGAAGTTTCACAGCAGGACTCAGTGCTATTAAAAAGTGTGTAAATTGGTTATTTGCACACAAAAACATGCATAGTCAGCTGCTGATGTTCTCAGCTGCAGGACCACAAAGGCATATTTAATACATATTTATGACATGTTGTCTGAAATTAAACTGATATATAAGTATTCGATATTTAGATTCCAATCTAGCTATGCATAAATGTGTCATGTGCTCAAGCAAGTTCCTTAGATCTTGGGTATGTATATACTTGGACAGTGTATTTCTTTGAATTGTATTTAGAATTGTATGAGTTGGAAGGGACCCTTAAAGGTCCCCTAGTCCAACTCCCCTGAACGGGATATCCTTAGTTAGATCAAGTTGCTCAGAGCCTGATTCAGCCTGACCTTGAATGTCCAGAGATGGAGCATTCAACACTTCTCTGGGCAACTTTTTTGTAAAAAATGTCTTCCTTATATCCAATCTAAATCTCCCCTCTTTTAGTTTGAAACTACTTTCCCTTGTCCTTATAACAACAGACCCTGCTGAAGTATCTGTCCCCTTTCCTCTTATAGCCTCACTATCAGCCTTGCAGATACTGACAGGCTACTCCCAGGACACCTCGGAGATTTCTCTTCTCAAGGATGAACAGCCCCATCTCTCAGCCTGTCCTCATTGTGAAAATGTTCAATTTTGTGGATCATTTTTGTGGCTCTCCTCTGGACACACTCCAACAGGTCCATCTTTCTTGTACTGAGGACTCCAGATCAGAATGCAATATTCTAGATGGTTTGTGCAGATACCAGTGCAGAGTAGATGGATGGGATTACATCCTTTTCCCTGCTGATCATGTTTCTTTTGATGTAGCCCAAAATTCATTTGGCTTTCTGGGCTGTGAAGACACATTGCTGGCTCATGTCCAGTTTGCCATTCACTGGTATCCCCAGGTCCTCTTTTGCAGGGCTGTGCTCTCTTTCATCCACATGCTTGTGTTGATAATGGGTGTTGGTGTAGCTATGCAATTCTGTATAGAAATTCACAATCATAGCATTGTGTAGTTCTGGATATCATGTGAGCTAATTTCTACAGATCCACAAATGGCTTTTAAAAACAGCAAGTTTATCATATTGTAAAGCAATGTATGTATGCAGACAGAGTTTCTAAAGGCATGTGCCCTTACACTGGGAAATTTGTAAAGACTGGAAGAAAACTGAAAACTATTATTTTAATTGGTAGCATAAATAAGTAACTTTTCTGGAGGAAAATTCAGAGTAAATCAAGAAGGGGTCACTGACATCTGATGGGGGACATCTGTGCTTCCAGAAGATAAATAAATTTTACTACAATATCCATTAAACTGTACATTATAATTAAAACTGTAATATTGAACATGATTTTTAAACAATGACATACAGTGAATACATATGTTAGTTATATTTAAGATACAGAGTAGCTTTCATTAGTATTATTGTCTTCAAATTTTAAAATGTTGCTTAAATGGATACACTGCAAAAATATGTTTCAACTGTAACTCTTCAACAGCTTTCATAATTCTCTAGCCCAAATTATAACTCCATCAAACATTTTGAGGCTGTTTACCTTCCTTTGGCTTTCAAATATTAACAATGTACCTTTTGCTCATTCCTTCAAATAATCACATCTCAGTTTTTGTATGCTTATTTACATAGTGCCATAGTGCTACAAATTGTGTGCTTACAGATTGTTCACATTTCAAAGTGCAATTTCATTTCCATCATCATCTATGTTCAGATTCAGACTCATATTATTAATTTATTGTATTGTATTTATTATCAGTGAATGGTTAGAAAACAATCAGTCCACACCGCTTAGACTGCTTCCACACACGCGTTGTTTATGCCAATTGCTTTTGATCTGGAACCTAATAAAAAGATTTATATGAATATAGTACCCATTGACACAGTATTACTTCAGGCACAAACCATCAAATACTGTGGATTATTTCAGTAGTTCGGTAACTATTTGTAACTCAAGATCCTCTAGAGTCACAGAGCACTTCTCAGCTATTGTCTGGAAAATACTATAAAATACTATGGCTGTAAAATGTCTCATCTTTGGCATTCCATTCTGAGGACAACATCTAACCTGTGAGTTAACATTTTTATCATTTTTATTATTTATTTTATGTAATACTAGCTAAATAACATAATTGTCCACATCTGCAATCTAGCCATAATGTGCAGGTCTGCCAGCTGACAAACATAAAAATCAATAAATTAGAAATAGTAGTCAGGCTTATCTTTTTAATACCAGAACTCCATATTCACCCTTATCTTATCACACAAACACTAGGGAGGAATTGAAGTATGCTTTTTTTTTTTTTTTTTTTTTTTTTTTCCAGATACATTAATGAACAGTGTGTTCTCTACTCCTTCATGGTGAAGTGCAACAACATACTGTTAAGTAGCAATTGTCTCAGAGGTGGCCTTTTTTCAACAACAAATGAAGTGAATCTAGCTTACGGCTTCTGTGAAAGCCTGTTAATAGTTAAAACTGAAGTTTTAACTCATCAAAATGAAAGACACGTGAAATCAATAGCAATAACCTCATTGACATAAGTGATGTCAACCACTATGCAATGCTAAATGGCTTTCATTAAAGAGACAATAATTATAAGGCTGTTGGTGATTGCAAGTCCTAAATTCTTTTATTGAGTTAGTTTGAAATCTAAATAATGACCTTATAAGACTAAGTACTTCAGGGTTTGGACTAACAATAAAAATAAAATACAGTGACAAGTAATATGCTGCATTTATGTTTATACTTGCGGACTTTAGCCACAGGCTACTATAAGAGTAAGAGCCAAAAGGAGCAGCTTAATATCTGATATTCTTGTTAGCCTAATGAAAAAAGAAACAAATAGAAGTCCAGATTAATTTTCCAGCCAACAGACATTTGTTAAACATGCATCCTTATTCCAGTGTGCAGAGTTTCAGAACAGACCCCTGGAGGGCATTTTGAAAGTCAAACAGACCTGGTGGAATGTCTGATAGAACTGTACAGAAACCAGCAGGAGATCCATATTTTGGAATAACTCTAGGACTTCTTCTCTGAGGGACAATGGAGCTTGGGAACATGGCAATTAATACCTTTTACCTGGAGGGATACATGAAATGGATGAAAACAAAACATTATTTTTCTTTTCTTTTGGTTATGACTCTGGGATTATATACCAGCACAGTAGTTATTGCTTTATCTTTGGTTTTGATTTCACTTATTTGCTACCACACGCAGACAAAAGAGCATTCCTTCTTTCAGAATTAGGACTATTTATATTCAGGTGTGTAAATCTCTAGATATGTTTACTTGAAGATGCTGACATTATCACTTCTTTAAGGACCTAACTGCAATCTGCAATCACATTGTCTCCTCCATACATGCTACTTACTACACTACAGAATGAATTGGATAGTTAATATACTGAGGTGTTATCAAAATGCTTTTTTTTTTTTTCTTTTTTTTTTCCCCTCTGGACCTTCAAATTCCTCCTTAAAAGTGATTGCGATGGGAATGCATATAAAACCCCTGCATTCCAATAATGGCTAAGCAGGTGGTGACTTGTAATTACTGTGATTACTGTTATTGACTAGCTACAAATTGTGCTCACAGTGTGTCTGTGCTAAAACATCCTATTATTCTTCTTATCCCTTCCTCTTGACATCCCACACTTGTTCTTTTTTTAATCTTCCTATAATGGTCATGTCTTTAAAATTTTAATGTCTATAAAGTGAAGATTTTTCTTACACATAAATCAGCAAGTACAATACAATTCTGGTACCAAGTAATACCCTCTCCCAGAAGATCAGATGCAGTGGAACCCCTTCTTAAATAATGGCTTCTCAGTAAATTTAAAGATGCCCCCTTCTGTTTTATATATGAATATGTTATATACATAACTGTGTTTATATATGTGTATATGCACATGCATATTAGAGTCAACAAAGCTGTTTCTTTCAAACAAAAGCTGAAAATGATAATGATAATTTCACATTCAGTCAGAACTGACTTTCAAAATAAAACTATTTTGAAAGTATGTACTGAAAGAATGAATTCTCAGAATTAATTCCAGCTTTTCCCAACCAGAAAACCTGACTAAAATCAAATGAGATTATATGTGTTTCCTGATAAAGAACTTCTTCTCGTCTTAAGTTGAAATCTTTTTATTTCCATTGGCAAGAAGTCACAAATATGAGTATTTTCAATGTAATCAGTAGGAATAGGCAGCTCACAGTATGGCTCAAACTACACTATATTCTTTTCATTTCTGTTCTCCCATATCTTCACACTGTGATACGTCCAGTAGCAGAAAAACACTGCATAATTAGTCATGACTTAATGAAACTGCTTGGAAAACAATAAAGTAGAATGAAGCATACTAGAAATAACTTCATCCCTTAAGCTATTGCTAACGTTTACTTGTGGCATACGACTAGCAGAATTGGAGTAAAATATTTTCCTTCTGTATTTTTGCAGAATAAAAGAGACTGCAATAATCTATATTCAGATAAGACAAAGGGATAAATTCTTTGGTTGTGTATCTCTGTGTATGCAAGTTAAATTTCAGTCAGAGCTGCAAGCAGTGTAAGAAGTTGTGTCAAGGTGTAAAAAGTATTTCAAATTACCACATACTCCTTTCTAAAAAATAACTTTACAATTATTATTTGATAAATGTCATATTTCTGTCTAGATTGTGTTCTCTCCACTTCTCCTCTCTTCCTGCCTTTCTTTTTTTAAGAAACATTTGCAAAATGTGATGGCTTTCTTCTGAAATGCACTATAAAGACATATCTTAAGTTCTGTTGCCCTGTCGCTCTCCCAAATTTTACTTCAAGATTTTCAAGTACATTGATTCTGAGTTAAACTTACTGTAAGGTGATTAATTTCATCTGATTTTATGATGAATATTGATTTTTATTTGGTGTCTACTATGTAGTTTCAATAAAAATAGTAATGTATGTTTTTGATGTACATTATTTAGCATTTGATCTCACTTCTACAGCTTTAGGACTTTCTTGAAGGCACGTGCTATGTTAACAAGAATCCTGACCTGCTCATCCACGTTGACTGTCACATATCAAAATACACCCATTACTAACAGAGTAGTTTGAAGGTTTTATCTTTAAACTGGAGAGTGCAGGTACTTTATGATAGAATGTTTGATTATCTTCTGCTCTATCACCTCAGACTGACTATTTCCAGTGATATATTCATCCTCTACATCTATTTAGTTTGTTTTTGATTTAACATATGATTCAACAGTCAGAATATTTTGCACGCCTTTTTGCCACATAGACCAAGACTGAAGGAAGATGTATATCTGCAAGATCTACCTGCTCAATATCCTTCAGACTGAATTTGCAGACATCCAGCTGCTAGGAGGAAAATCTGAGGAAATAAAAAGTACCTTCTTGTTAAGTTTTTATGAGACAGGTAGCAAAGCACCTCACAACCATTTGCTTATTCCCCGCACCCTGAGAGGGAGAGAACTGGGGGACAAAAAGTAAAACTTGTGAGTGGAGACAAATACAGTTTAATAGGAAAGGGGAAAAAAAACTAAAAAGGAATACACAAAACAAATAAGCAATTGCTCACCACCAGCAGACTGATGAACAGCCATCCCCTGAACAATGGCAAATGGTAGCCCTCTGGATCATTCCCTGCAATTTTATTGCAGTGCATAATGCCATATGGTGTCTAATATCCCTTTAGTCATTTGGGTCAGCTGTCCTATGTCCTGTCCCAGCTTCTTGTCCAACACCAGCCTCCTCATTGGCAAGACAGTATAAGCAGCAGAGAAGTCCTGGACTCTGAAAATGCTCTTCTCAGCAACAACTAAAATATCCATGTATTAACAATATTATTTTCCTTTTGATCCAAAACATGGTACCATCCCAGCTATTAATTAACTCAATCCCAGATGAAGCCAGGATACATCTGTAGTTTTCTCATAGATGCACACTCTGTTTTCCCATCTGCTGGCATTTCATATCAAGTACACTAAAGGACCAGAGATCTTTCCTGCAAGATGCTAACATTGTCTGCTTCAGAGAGATAGGCTATCTATTCAAAACAGAATACTCGCAGAGGGAATATATAGAATAACATCTCAGTAGGTCCTTGGATTTTTGAATGCTCCTGAACTCTGCAGCAGAAACTCTAGCAGAAGTTCACACAAGTTTATGTCAAACAAAATTCTGCTTTCTGCATTTTAGTGTTAATCACGGTTTCAGTGAAATGTTAGTCCAACTGATAAATGTGATTAACGCATACTTTTAACTCAAAATCTGTTCATTTAACTATTTTTGGGGGAGAAAAAAAAAAAGACAAACTGTTGTTAATAAGTTGTGATTAAGTATAAGCTGTTCTGGTTCAATGTTCATATCAATTATTCAAAAATTATTATCTCTAATTATTTATTTGAACCATGATTAGACACAAACTATAAATCACAAAGTACTCTCTCTCCAAATGTAATATTTACTTTGTTAGACACAGAACATCAAAAGCTGAAAATATGATTTCCCAAGTAAAAATATTTATAAGGATTCAAAATTTCATATTTTCCTGAAAGCGTCATTGGTATAAGATGATGGAAGAATCAAAGTAAACCTTTTGAAAATTATAAGGCATATTGAAACATTTCTCCAACTTAGCTTAATGATTTAATCACCCTATTAATTTATGGCTAAATGCACGATTCTGTAACTTTTATAAAACTGTATTGCTACAAACTGCATTAGAAGTATTAAGAATTAAATAAAACCCTACCAGTGGATATAAAGAAATAAATTTGAAAGACAAAGGTGAGATTAATCTCTCCAGATTACCGTTAGTAAAACAAATGAGGATTTTTTTTTTTTCCGTTTATTTTTAAAAAAACTCGACCTAATGGTCATTTTTTAAAATTGTCTCAGAGGATATTTCCTCATTTTGAAGTCTCACTGTTTAGAATCTAGAGTTTCAGAGGTCAAAAAATCATAGAATCATTTGAGTTGAAAGGGATCTTTAGATATCGTCTTGTCTAACTTCCCTGCAATAAATAAGGTCATTTAAATCTGAATTAGGTTTCTAAGAGCCTGGACCAGCCTGACCTTGAATGTCTTCAAGGCTGGGGCATTCACCACATCTCTGGGCAACCTGTTCCAGTGCTTCACTATACTTATTGTTATGAATTTCTTCTTTATATCCAGTTTAAATTTCCCCGTTCTTAGTATGAAACCGTTTCCCATAGCCCTGTCACAGAAGAGTCCTGCTAAAGTGTGTGTCTCTTTCTTTCTTCTAGCTCCCCTGTAGATACTGAAAATTTGATATTAGACACCCCTATGAGCCTTCTCTTCTCCAGGCTGAACAACCACAGCTTGGATCATTTTCATGGCCTTTCTATGGATGCACTCTAACAGGTTTGTATCTCTCCTGTACTTGAGAACTCCACATCTGGATGCAATACTTCATGTGAGGTCTCATCAGCAGAGAATAGATCCAGGATCACCTCCCTCAAACTGCTAACCACCTTCTAAACCATCTGCTTGACGGCCATGTGTAGAGTAGTTTCAAATGAAGACTGAGGTAAAAAAATAATTGTTAAGTACCTCATCCTTCTTGCTCATTACATGTGTTACACCCTCCTCTACTTTCCTTTACCAGTTGATGTACCTACATTGTGCCCCTTGCCAAGTCCTGTTCCAGTTGGGCCTTGGCCTTCCTGACTCCATCTCTACACAGCCTAGGTCACTTCCATTGAAAGAATCTTTGAACATCCTTTATCTGCAGGCACTGAAAGATTACAGTTGTCATTTCCAGAAGTACATATTGACAGAAAAAAATGCTATTTTTAAGTCTAATTTTGTTTTGAGAAACTTTAATACAGCTCTGTCCATCAAGTGAGCATAGAAAGACTAAATATGACAAATAATTTGAAAGCATTCAGTGTCAGTTCAATGTCACCCACAGATCTCAGTATATGAAAGAATTTGAATGACATATGTTCATATTTTATCAAGAAATATACAGTAAATAGCAGTATATATCTGATGAATACTTTTAGCCTCATTTTCTAAGAAAAGATTTATTTAAAGACTTATTTTTGTATGTATACACGTGTTCATAGGTTTGCATGTTTTTATGTCATCTATAACAAAAATATTTTTGAACTTGCTTCTGGATACGAACAGGAACAAAATGGCAAAAAGATAACGAAGTTTCCTGAAGTTTTGTGAAAATAGACAGTGGGATAAAGAAAAGAAATTCAGTGAGTTAGTTAGTGAGTTAGTTCAGGTTAATAAACACAGAACCAAACTTTGGGTATCTACAATCTGGAATGGAATATCACCCCTTACAGATTCGTAGAATTCACTGTACCTTTAGGTTTCAGCATCACAACCTCAAAGAAATGGTATTGATTTCTATCATTTATGTCATTTTTGATAAAAAGCTAATACCATATTAATAAATATTTACCTCAGACTAGTTCACTAGTGTGTTGTGATTCATTGCCCTGTTTTAGATCATAAAATTATAGACGTCTGATGTAAGCTAATCACAGTAATGGCAAGAAGTACTTGAAAAATGCTATTCATCTAATGAAAAGCATTGTCTGTACTAAAGTGAAATGAACTGTGCCTTAGAGCAGCTCTCTTTATATCAATGAACTCTACATAAGGTGGCCAACTCATCTAAGACATCTAAGGAATGTCTGATGGATACTACATAAAGCATTTTGTTACTCTTCAATGACTTGTATGTGCCCCTATCCTAATCATTTTATATTCAAAATGTGGGTGCCTAAGTCAACTGTGGTTCTCAGTGTTCAGATAATGGATTTTAAAAGGAATTAGAGCCCTAGTTTAAAATTACTGGTGACTATGCAAAATCACAAAATGGTTGCAGTTGGAAGGGACCTCTGGTACATGAGGAGTCAGAAGTAGCAACTCTGCCTTCCCCTCCTCTTTATCTAGTGAGGATGTATCAAGCTGTAGCCCAATATGTAGTATGATCATTTAGTCCAACCACCTACTCAAACAGAGACGTCTGTAGCAGGTTACTTAGGCCTAAATCCAAGCAGATCCTTCCAAACAGGGAGACTCCACAGATTGTCTGGCAACTTATTCCCTTACTCCATCACCCACACAATAAAAAATGTTTCCTGACATTAAATAGTCTTTAGTCCTTCTGTGTTTCAGTTTGTGCACACTGCCTCATGCAGAGTGTCATAAAGTGACTTAAAATGTTATAATGCTTAGGGACAGACCTCTTTGGAACTGACAAGAGAAAGCTATGGAGTAAATGCAAGTCCTTGGTACCTCAAAGTATGCAATATTTTTGTTATCTAATTTCGTGGAAAATTTGTGAATTCCTGCAGTACTCTCTTTGTCTATCCCTGGAGGTTTAGACATTAGCTAGACAAGTGTGGATATAAACTAGTTGATAACTACTTGGCTTCCAGGAGAGAGGCTGGTCTTTGACTCCTTTATTAAGCAGTGTAAGAAACGAGCCCTTTGTGACTTTAATCCATTGCTTTTTAATATAGGTTAGGCCATTAGTACAGCAGTGGCTTCTACCAATTTTTATGAGCTGAATGTCTCCAGGGAAAAAGACTGAAAATAATCTTACAATCTTTTAACAGTTACAGAAGGTTATACTTACAAAATATTCATATAATAGCACAAAACATGAGATTCTAATTCTTCATTCTCTTTTACTGATGACTTTACCGGATAACGTTGTTAGCTTCTGGGGATTCTTTTCTCAGCAAATTTCATCAGCTTATTTGTGAAGAGTATGAAAAAGATGGAATGGCATATAGATTGAAAATAAATTAAAAGAAAAAAAATTCAGATTTGTTTAGGGTGTTACATTCAGCATGTGCACCCCAATTCTGTAGATGTATTTCAAAGTTGTTTTCTCATCATTGTGAGCTTTTAAGTAGCAATTTTGCTATGACAATTCTAAGTCACTTCTTCAGTTTAAACGAAATCTGATTGTGATTATCTTTCGCTTTCTGATTCTGAAGTTATATTAGTATTCCAAGATCTACACTTTCCAAAGTAATCACCTCATGGAAACCACCCTCTGAAAAAAAAAAAATAATAATAATTTATTAATACAACTCTAAGAGGCATCAACTTTGTATTTGCATGTAGGCTGCTCCATAAGTAATGCTTCCTATTTATTTCCATGAAAACTACAACAGATACAAAGAGCACAATAACACAACTTGATGCAGCAAATTCTCAGATACAAAACACTATTTAAACACTATTTTTCAACATATTCACCACCATTAGCTTTGCATTTTCATTAGCAAGATGGGAGGCTGTGTACTGTGCTCATGAAAATCTCTACAAAGAGAAATTTCAGGAAATCTGAGCACAAATAAAGTTCAAAATAAAAGTGAGAGATTATAATGGAAGTAGGAAGTAGGAAGTAGGAAGTGTGAAAGGATTATTGGGAGCACCCTTTGCTTCCTGGTATCATAGGATTCTACTGATCAGGTAATAGACATATTTAGCAAGCATTGTCAAAGCATCCAAAGAAGCTCCTAATACACTAATGTCCCACTTGCAGATTATTTGCAGCTGAATATCTCCAGGGTCTCTTGATAATTCTGTAGATAAAACTGAATATAAGGAAATAATAAAATAAGGATAAAATAATAAAACAGAAATAAGGAAGTAGCAGGAGGAAAACAGCATTTTGGCTTCTGGTTTCCCAAAAGAGAGGGAATTTCCTGGAAAAAAAGGGTTTTTGTTACAAACACATCTTTCTCTAGGCAAAGAACTGGAGAAGATAATTACCACACATACACGTCTTTCTCATTTCTGAATTAAAATTCTTCTGGTGTCCAGACAGCTTCTATGCTACTTTATCTTTTGTGTCCAGATGTGGAGTCTGCAGTGCATAAGTCCATATATAGAGTACGTATATTCTCCATGTGAGGAGAAGAGACACGGGCCTGTTGCAATGTGTCCAGAGGAGGGCCATAAAAATAATCCAAGGGATAGAATATCTTCCCTCAAGGTCAGACTGAGAGAGCTGGGGCTGTTCAGACTGGAAAAGAGAAGACTCCAGGGAGACCTGAAAGCAACATTTCATATCTGAATCAGGGCTGTAAGAAAGAAAGAGACTCTTTTGTAGGGTCTGTTGTGATAGGACAAGGGGAAATGTTTTCAAACTAAAAGAGAGGAGATTTAGACTGGATGTAAAAATTTGTTTGTTTATAAGGGTGGTGAAGCACTGGAACAGGTTGCCCAGAGAGGTGGCAGATGCCCTGTCCCTGAAGCCATTCAAAGTCAGGCTGAATGGTGCTTTGAGCAACCTGATCTAGCTTCAAATGTCTATGTTCATTGCAGTGGAGTTGGGCTAGATGACATCTAAAGGTCCCTTTCAGTTCAAACAAATCTGTGACTCTATCTGTGACGTGAATGGGCTGCTCTGCACAGCTTAGTTTCTCAAAAGTAACAGCTTAAGTCTCAGTTTACCAAGATTTTGTTCTTTAGTCATCAGTTCAGTTCTAGTTCATCTCATGTTCATTCCACAGAAACATACAAATCAATTTTATAATCATCTTTTAACTGTTCCAGGCAGAAATTTTCAGATTTGAGTTTTTGTATAATACAGTTAAAGTGGGTAGTGTTGCTTTCTTGAAGAGATCAGAACACTCTTTTAGGTCAAGAAAGACAAGGTAGAAGTCTTCCTATCTGTGTGCTTCTTAAAATATATTTTCAATGATGTCCACAATGAAAATGTTCTTAATATTGAGCTGTAAAGCAGTTGTCTTTTTTTCCCTCCCTCCCCCCTTTCCACCCCTTCAATTAGTCTGCTTAAAGTAAAACAATTATAACTAGAGAAAGAATAACTTTACATTCCTCTGTAACTTCAAGGATTTTCTTTTGGAGGTATGGTTTATATAAACAAAGGAAGAACCGTAATATGAATTACCAATATCAGTCCTGAATCTGCTCTGTTAGGCTATGAGTCCAGAGGAAGATACTATATCCTCTTTCTGTCATAGTCTAGAAAATAAACTGTGATAAGTGCCCAATCCAAGGATAATAGTCAAGGTTACAAATGCAGTAGAACCCCTAATAAATTTAGAGAGTCTGAGACTTAACTGTATTTTTATCAGCAATTCACATTTCTTGTATTAAGTGACATGTACTTCTTTATATTGTGTTTTGTATGTCTCATTCTAAAGCACTCAAATTTTATGGAGACCTTGAGTTTGGTGTAGTGAAATCAACAGACAAATATTGAAAGTTTGGCTTATTGTTCAACTCCATTTACATTTTAATTCTAAGAAACTAATGATGCATAAGTTGTTGTTAAAGGAACTAAATAATATGACTAACAATCGTTCATAAAGGTTTCTTCATACATACTAAGAAAATATCATATGTTTCAGCCTCATTGAGTAAATATGCACTCCACATTCATTTTCATGAACTTTCTTTTCCATTCATTATTGATTTAGCAAAATGCAAGATGCCTCTTCACAATTACAGGTGTCTGTTTCATTTTTGCTAGATGTTATAATTAATATATAAATCTTTTTCTGCAGGAGAGAAATGCATTGGTATTTTAAAGAGTAATATTTTAAAGAGCAGTGGGACAGTCACAGGATATATAAGAAGAGTTCATTTGCGTAAGTGGTAAAGAAAGTAAATTACAAACGTCACTGTGCCTTACTACTAACAAAATTCTGCAAAGTTATGCATCAGGAGGCAGCTTCAGAAATAACAGAAATTGAGGTGAAAATTACTATTGGACATGGGAAAAAATAAATAAATGGCTGTCCTGTAAACAGGCACAGTAAAATCATTCTGGGGGTCCTGGTGGACAGCAGGATGACCATGAGCCAGCACTGGCCCTTGTGTCCAAGAAGGCCAATGGCATCCTAAGGTGTATTGGAAGAGGTTTGGTTAGTAGGTTGAGAGGTTCTCCTCCCCCTCTACTCTGCCCTAGAGAGACTGCATCTGGAATATTGTGTCCAGTTCTGGCCCCTGAGTTTGAGAACAGGGAACTGCTTGAGAGTGCATGTTGTATCAAAAGGATGGAGCCAGGCTCTTCTCAGTGACATCCAATGATTGGACAAGAGGCAGTGGATACAAGCTGGGACATAAAAGATTGTCAACGTTTTACGGGCTGGTTCGGCCCAGTTCTGTGACCAGCGGGGCGGAGGGATTTTGCAAAATCTGCGCCTCCGGAAAAGAGAACAGGGGACCCCAAAATAATTAAAAACAGCAGCAAAGGTCTGAGGAGAAACAAACTAATTTACTAAATATAGTATCGGAATGCAAGATAACACACTATAATACAATATAATTCAAATTGAAGCTAATAAATCAAATATAATGAGAGAGAGAATGTCCGAAAGGTGGATAGGCCTCACCATAACACTAAGGTGAGATGTGCAGTCCAGTTGAGCAGCAGGGAGATGGGAGGAGAGCTGACGAAGAAGAGCGCATCAGGTGACCTTGCCAGGAGTTATATCTCCTCTCTGTGACTGCAAAGTCCCCTGGGGAATGTAGTTCTTCTTCTCTACCAGGCAGGTACCCAGAACTTGAGCATTAACAATTAAACTCCCTGTGCCCCATGTGATGTTATAATGTGGAATACTGAAAACCAAAAATCACAAAACCATGACAGAGATTCCACGTAAATATGAGGAAAAAAAAAACAAAAACCTTCTTCACAGTAAAGGTAACAAAACACTGGAACAGGCTGCCCAGAGATATGTTGGAATCTCCTTCTCTGGAGACATTAAAAACCTACCTGGATGCATTCCTGTATGACCTAATCCTGCTGTTCCTGCAGGGGGATTGGACTAGATGATCTTTTTGAGGTCCATGCCAACTTGCTGACATTCTGTGATTCTGTGATACAAAAGAGAGAGAGGGAAAATGAAAAAAAAAGAAAAAAAAAAATTCAATTCCAGAAATGGAATTTGTTCTGAGCTCTTTTTATATAGTTTTATTCATCAAGAATAAAAGTAGTTTAACTGTTTTGGGTGGAATAGAGACTAAATAGTAGGAGGAGAGTTTGAAACAGTAAGAGGGAAATTCTTCATGCCCATGACTGTAGAATTTTGTCTGTTCTAACTTTTTTCTACTCTTTCACAACTTCAGTGAAGCTCCACTTGAGAATCCTCAAAGTAATACAGAGTAAGAAAAATAATGTTGTAACAAATATTGCCCTTATTTTTTTTTTTTCCTTTCTAGAAGAGTTCACTTTAGCTTTTATCTAAGAGCTAATTAGACAGTTGTCACTGCAGCATACACAATAGCTGCTTTGAAAGTAATGCCTCCTATTTTATTATGCTGAACCACAATATCAGAGGTGAATGTTGGTGGTATGGCAGTAGTGGATGAACTTTCCGGCCAATATTCTATTAAATGTTGTTTTTGTGTAACAGATGGCAGCAGAGGGGAAGTCCGACAAAATACATATGACATGGAAGTGCATATGAAACAAAAGTATGGAATTCCATGGAATTCCATGTACCCACTGACATTCATCTACACTTGCTGAATGTTTATGAAGATCAAACAGTGGATGTGAGCACAATGAGGAGTATGTTGTGCATTTTGGCAGTGGCAACAGAGACAATGAGTCACTTTCACTGGTGCAGATTTTCACAAGTGCAGCATACAGGTTCTTGTTCAACACTGATGACAATTCATAGCTAATGGTGGTGACTATCCTTCAAAACAGAGTGTTGTAGCTGAGAATATGATGTATCTAATAGTGTTATTGTGCTCTTTCTATCTGTCATGGTTTATGTGGAAAGAAATAGGAAGCATTACTTTTCAAGTGACGTATGGAGGTTATATTTTTATGTGATTCAACTCTGCTTTCCCAGGTGGCAAAAATAATGCACCCTTCTTACTGTTGAAACAGTAAGAGTTGGCAGTACCACTCTCATTTTGTTTAACATTTTAGTCCATCTAGACATGATGATTTAAAATCTAGTCTTTCCTGCTCCTGAAGGACTTCCAGTGGCTTCACTGGGGCTCTTCAGGGCTATGAGTTCACCCCACTCAGAAAGTTGAAGACTATCACTTAGACTAGTAGAGGACATTAACTATTAAAAGAGAATTAAAATTTGAATTACTTTCTGAACTCTGAGTTTTGGGGTTTGAGGATATGTATGATTCTGCAATTTATCACTTGTGGAATCACACATATCAAGTTATCACTTGAACATTATTTTCCCTGATACTTTCTTTTATACTTGCTCTCTTAATAATCTGAACACAAAACTACAGGACTTTTTCTTAAGTATCCCAATTGAACAAGTTTTTAAAAAATACTTCTGAGTGTCATACAACTGTTAGTTTTTCAGTCAAACCTGATACATGAGTGCTGCACATTTCAGTCTTTTATAAATGCATTGTGCTGAGACGGATGAAGTTTCATGCCTCTAGTCTGCAAAAAGCTCCATTTAGTTGGGCTTCTGTGCCATCATAAACCCAAAGGTCTGATCAAAGTCTTGGTTAGGGAAATTGCCATGAAGCTCAGGGAAATTGAATTGTTCATACAAAAGACTGTTTATGAGGACTTTCTTTTAGCAACTTGGGCCTGTCAGGGTTAGCTATCAGAGATATCAAGTTTATGTTTTTATGTGAAATAAGACATATACATGACTGAAGCTTTCAGATATTTTTTTTCAACAACAATCCTATTTATACAAATATATCCATGTTCTTTAGAATAAAATAATATTTTCTAGTTATGAAGATTTACTTGGGGCTCAGAGCAATGCCAAAGACCTTGTCACAAAACAAAAACAAAAACAAAACAAGACAAAACTTATACTTGTTACTAGAGAACACTTATTTGACCTTTTGTCTATCAACTTTTCTCGTGGAGTGTGCAGTTTCAACGGGTGCACATGCTGTTCCTCTTTGAATACCTGAGATACATCTTAAGGAGCCGGAGCAGTTGTAAGGGCTCCACTGCTCTCTCTGCTTATTTGTCAAATCCTCCGGGTGGATGATTTTGCTGTTATTGGTTACCTCTCTGCAAATAAATGCACCAAAAGAACTGCTGAGTTGGGAATGTAAACTGTCAGGAATATAGACTTACCTTGGCTCTAACAGTAATAAAATGTAGATGAGTAGATAGTGCAAAGAATCAGACACCCATCTATGATATTTCCACCATCCATTTTCCTAGCCTTCACTGTTTGCAGCAGAGGAATTCCTTGACCCAAAAAACAGTTTTCATGTCTTCAGTAATTCTCAGGGGATTTCTTTTCTATGACCTTGTTAGATCTCTCTTGAAATACATGAAAACTATTA
The DNA here is from genome assembly GCF_019238085.1 of Lagopus leucura. Taxonomy (NCBI): domain Eukaryota; kingdom Metazoa; phylum Chordata; class Aves; order Galliformes; family Phasianidae; genus Lagopus; species Lagopus leucura. Next base: position 17,045,650 of record NW_024962262.1, read on the forward strand.
ACATCTTGTGGCAGGGAATTTTATACTTCAGTTGTACATTTTGTAAAGAACCTAGCAACTCTTAACACAGACCAGGCTGAAATAAGTAAACAGCATTAAAAGAAACAATTTGTAAGAAAAGAGTACTGTGATATTTTCTACACATCACAGTAGCAAAATAGAAGAATGAGTGAAAAAATGAAGCTACTAGAGTAATGTTTAACAGGAAAACCCTTATCCACTTAGATGATAAAAGCCTTTCTTGAGACAAAACTTTCATAAATATTTTTCTTATGAAGTGTAGAGAGATAAACTTTTCTTTTTATTGCCTCTCCAGGTGTCTGTCACACATACACACATTTAACTTTTTTTCTCCCAAACAAGTTCACTTCTTAACTTTCTGAGAGAAAGTCTACTCATTCTTGATTAAAATAGGCACTAGTTCAATTCCTTGATCACTTAGAAAGGTGGATGTCTCCTTAGAGGAGATGTCATCTCCTCACCTGACAGACCAGTTAGCTTCAGATTATAAAGCTATTCCCTGTATGTCATGACTTAATGTATGTGTTCCAGTACAACTCTGAATCTTATTTGATCTTCTCAAAGAGAGCGTTACACATTTTATTGCTGATCTTCATATGACATTAGAAAAAAAATGAGTATCTGTGTTAAATGCATAATTCTTCAAATTTGATGTAGCATAATTTAAAATGGATCATTCGGGAGACTTTAATATCTAGATATTGTGACTGCTTTATTTCTCTGTTATGAGACTCTGAAAGCCTATAGATTCTGTCATTTGAATACAAATTCTCCCAACTACCATTTGTAAATCTTACTGTATGTTAATATCATCCAAGGTTCTAGTTTCACATCTAAATTTTCAGTTTTCAGGTGGTGTATAATAACTAAAGTACATTCTGCCCCTTGAAAAGCAACAGCAGAACTTTTCCCCTTCTTCCTATTAGAACTTTGTAATATCTATCTACTCATATATGTCTTTCACCTCTTCTACCTCAGAGAAGTCCAATAAAGTGAAATATATTAAACAGACCTTTCAGGATTTGTTGGTATTTGCTTAGTTTTACATCTTCTTTTCATTTACCTTTCAATGTTTCTATAAATATTAATTTATTAACAACTTCAGTTTCCATCTATAAACACTACTCTGTGCAGCTGGAACCTATGTAGACCTGGCTCAGTGGACCTGGAGCTTTATGCAAATCTTGAGTTTAATGTTAAGGATGAATTTATGTGCATAATTTGTGCTCCTCTTGAATCAATAAGGGTATAAAATGGCTGTCACAGCTGTCTGGTGAAGTCTCTGGTGACTGGAAAAAGGGAAACATTACTCACATTTTTAAGAAAGGAAGAAAGGGAGACCTGGGGAACTACAGACAGTGGTCCTCACTTCTGTGCCTGGGAAGATCATGGTCCAGATCCTCCTTGAAGCTATGTTAAGGTACATATGACATAAAGAGGTGATTTGAGACAGCCAACATGGCTTCACCAAGGGCAGATCATGCCTGACCAACCTGGTGGCCTTCTATGATGGAGTGACGACTTCTGTGGATGGGGCAAGGGCGATGGATGTAATCTACCTGGACTTCTGCAAGGCTTTTGACATGGTCTGTCACAACATCCTTCTCTCTAAATTGGAGAGGTGTGGAGTTGAAGGATGGACTGTTCGATGGATTAGGAATTGGCTGGCTGGTCACAACCAAAGAGTTGTGATAAATAGATCCACAACAGGGTGGAGGCCAGTCACAAGTGGTGTCCCTCAGGGGTCAATCTTGGGACCAACGCTTTTCAACATCTTCATCAATGACATAGATGATGGCATCGAGTGCACCCTCAGCAAATTTGAGGATGACACCAAGCTGAGCGGAGTGGTCGATACATTGGAAGGAAGGGAAGCCATCCAGAAGGACCTGGACAGGCTGGAGAAGAGGGCCCATGAAAACCTAATGAGGTTCAATAACACCAGGTGCAGAGTGCTGTACTTAGGTTGGGGCAATCCCAGGTATTTATACAAACTGGGGAAAGACCTCCTTGAAAGCAGCCCTGTGGAGAAGGACTTGGGAGTTCTGGTGGACAAGAAGCTGTACATGAGCCAGCAGCGTGCACTTGCAGCCTGGAAGGCCAACTGTGTTCTGGGCTGCATAAAGAAACATGTGGCCAGCAGGGAGAGAGGGTGATTGTCCCGCTCTAGTCAGCTCCTGTGAAGCCCCATCTGGAGTACTGCATCCAGGCCTGAGGCTCCCAGTACAGGAAGGATACGGAGATCTTGGAACAGGTCCAGAGGAAGAGCACTAAAATGATCAGGGGCTGGAGCACCTCTCTTATGAGGAAAGGTTGAGGGAACTGGGATTGTTAAGCTTGGAGAAGAAAAGGCTCTGGGGAGACTTCATTGTGGCCTTCCAGTACTTGAAGGGACCTTATAAACAGGAAGGGGAACTGCCGTTTATGAGGGTGGATAGTGATAGGACAAGGGGGAATGGTTTTAAACTGAAACAGGGGAGGTTTAGGTTAGATATTAGGAAGAAGATTTTCACACAGAGGATGGTGACACACTGGAACAGGTTGCCCAAGGAGATTGTGGATGCCCCATCCCTGGAGGCATTCAAGGCCAGGCTGGATGTGACTCTGGGAAGCCTGGTCAGGTGGTTGGTGACCCTGCACGTAGCAGGGGGGATGAAACTAGATCATCATTGTGATCCTTTTCAATGCAGACCATTCTATGATTCTATGATTCTATGATAAGTGCTTCGCAGATTGCTACTATTGAACATATATGTGTATATGTATTTCCAATAGATCTATAAAACTACTTAATATCAGGTAAATATTTACACCACATACATGAAATTTAGAAGTATCTATTAGAACAGAAATTCATAAATAATTTTTCAAAGATCTGAAATATAATTTAGAATGTGTATTATAACATCAAAAAGCACACCTGAAAAGTATGCCAGTGAAATTTGGAGGATCGTGAACTGATATTCTACTGTCATTCATATGGATAATAAGAACAACAATAGTTGTTTTTATGCCTGGGGCATTCCAGAATAAATTGTTTTTAAATGGAAAGCAAAATATTTTAGGGTATGAAATAAATACTTGCTGATGTAGTTAAGAAAAAATAAAAGTAAAACAATCAGTATGCCATAATTTCATTACACAAAAAAAGGGCTACATTTTCAAAAACACAATTTCAATAGTTGCAATTGTGGGTAATTTTTCCAAGATCCTTCTTTCCTCTCTCTCTTACGCATGCAGAATTGAATATCAAGACTTGCAGGTGTGTCTATGTGTTTTTCTCTCAATGAGCGTGTTAATAAAAGAGACCTGAGCATGTTTTGCATGTTCTTCTGCATTGTTAAACAGCCTCATTAAGTGTTTTGATGAATTAAGTGAAATTTAGCATATATATAGTTTAAATCAGACTCTGGATACACACTGATCAATATGAGAATTACAGAAATGTTAGAATGGAATTACATTAATTTTTATCAAAGAATGAATAATTGAGTGATTGTAAAGCTCTCACATATACTTAAGCTTGAACTTTGTAAGATAAAATGTATCCTACCCCCAGAAGACTGGTTTTGTGGGAACAACAGATCCATAATCTTTCTCAATGATTTCTTCGGTCATCGTAAGATTGTCCTTTCTTCTGAAGGCTCGTATATTTGGTAGAAATCAGTGAACATGCAAACTTGTTTGCAAAGCATAGCACCTAAACTCAGAGGCAACCCAAAGAAAACAAGGAGATCAAAAAGAAGATTCCTACCTTGCATACTAGACAATGGTCAAGTCCTTAAAAAATTTCTTCTGAAAGAGAATAGAACCTTTTCAAATAATAGAATTCCAGAATAGTGATTTATCTGCAGTAATTAGGATATTTACAATCACGAGTGTATGCATAGTTTTCTATTGACTTCTATTTTGATATGTACCTGAAAATCCCAAATGTGGGAAAATATAAATTCAAGTATGAAAATGAAAAGAACTTCAGCTGCTTCAGGTAATATCAACAAGTATACTCAGTAGGGTTCTTAGTAAATGTTATTATTGTGAGCACAAGAGGAAGTGTCATTTGAATAATGTATGGATTCAGTTTTTGTGCTGGATCTGCCTTTTTTTGTTCAGGGAGACTTAAACATGTGGTTAAAAAATATCAAAGGCAATTGAAATTACTGACATCTAAAACAACCTGGTGCTTTTCAAGCCCCAAATAAATATATAATCCACTAAACACTGAGGATACTAGTTTTCATATCATCTATGTAATAGTTAAGGAACGTGTCAAAGACCAGAAGGAAAAAAAAATAAAAAAAACAACCAGAAATAAGGAAACTCCTTTTAATGCAAATAGCACCAGTATTTGATATTCTATGTATAACATAGTTTGCTGTGTGTTTTAGGAAACTAAAGTCAGAATATCTGAATCATTTTATTTGACACAGGTTTTTTTTGTATCTCTGAAAAGAGAAACTGGAAAAAAAAATTATATGCAGATAAAATGTTCTCAACTCCCTTGTGTTCTCAACTCTCAATTAAGTGTACTTAATAAAACTTTTTCTTATTAAAATAAATATAACTCAATTGTTGTCAAATTTATTATACAGTTGTTCACAAATAATTCACCTAGTTGTTAAGTCCTTTTCTATTCCTCCATTGAATCTAATCTTCTTTAGTTGAGTTAGATTTACAAAAGATGTAGACTCTCAAGACAGCAAATTTAAGATTAGACTCCAAGAAACAAACTTTTTTTCTTACTGTAAGGTCACTGATTTGAAATATCTTTTCTTATCTACATTTTTAAAGTTCTATTCCTAACATTTTCCAGGAAACAGTGACTCCTTTCTTCAGAGTATTATTTATGTAAGGGTATGTGGAAGGAATGTCTGCTCTGTTACAGATAACTGATCAAGGAACTTTTCCGAGGCAACAAGTGATAGTAAGAAACTTCAGCAAAGCCTTTGACATGATCTCTCACAGGACTCTCCCAGGGAAACTGGCTGCCTGTGGCCTGGACAAGTATACCCTTCTTTGAGAACTGGCTATAAGGCCATGCCCAGCAGGTAGTAGTTAATGGAGTTAAGTCCAGGTGGTGACCTGTTTCAGCTGATGTCCTCCAGGGGTTGGTACTGGGGCCCATCTTGTTTAATATCTTCACTGATGACCTAGATGAGGGGATTGAGTGTACCCTCAGTAAGTTTGTACATGACACCAGGTTGGGAAGTAGTGTCGATCTGCCTGAGGGTAGGGAGGCCCTTCAGAGGGATCTAGATAATCTGGATTGCTGAGCTGAGGTGAATGGAATTAGGTTCAACAAGGCCAAGTGCCGGGTCCTGCACCTTGGCCACAATAACACCATGCAGCACTATAGGCTTGAGGCTGAGTGGCTGGATGACTGTGAAGAGGAAAGGGACCGGGTGGTGTTGGTTGATGCTCGGCTGAACATGAGCCAACAGTGTGGCCAAGACGGGCAAGCTAAGCCTGGCCTGTGTTAGAAATAGTGTGGCCGGCAGGAGCAGGGAGGTAATTATCCCCTGTACTCAGCATTGGTGAGGCTACACCTCAAGTACTGTGTTCCATTTTTGGCCCCTCACTACAAGAAAGACATTGAGACTTGTCCAGAGAAGGGCAACAGAACAGGTGAGGGGTCTGGAGCACAAGTCTTACTGTGTGGCTGAGGGAACTGGGATTGTTTAGTCTGGAGAAGAGGAAGCTCAGGGGTGACCTCACTGCACTCTACAACTTCCTGAAATGAGGTTGTGATGAGGAGGGGTTTGTCCTCTTCTTTTAGGCAACAAACAGGACCCGAGGAAATGGCCTCTGTAACAGAGGAGGTTTCAATTAGACATAAGGAAAAACTTTTTCTCTCAGAGAGTGGCCAGGCACTGGAATGGCCTGGCCCAGGGAAGTGGTGGAGTCACCATCTCTGGCAGTGTTCAAGAGTCATTTGGATGAGGAGTTACGAGGTATGGTTTAGTAGCTTGTGTTAGCAATGGTAATGGAAGGGAGGTTGGGCTAGATGATCTTGTAGGTCCTTTCCAAACTTTCCAAACTTGTAATTCTATGATTCTGTGAAAGGAAACAGTGATGGAAAGCAAGTCTAGTCAGTCACAATAATATATAAGAGCATGTGAGAATGTAAAAATGTTTATTCCAGAAGGGTTATCTGAAGACTTCTAAGTTTAGAGACAGTGACAAGAAACAAACTTGTCAAGTCATACTAGCCGGTAGGCTATCTAGTTACAGATGCCACTGGCATGAACATCAGCCTGGACTTTTCAGCTGATAAAATTGTGAATGTGAAGGCATTGGCTTGGTGCAAAAATTACAGAGCTTGGCAAACTCGAAAGGACATAAAGGGGGAAAAGGGAGCAGGAGGAACAAAGGGAGTTTAGGTAGAAAATAGTATAAAAGAACCAGTCAAATACAAAACGAGGCCGGTCAGTAAGTTTGGCTGGCTAAGCCTCACTTGATCACCGAAGTCTTCCTTATCGTCTCATATCTTCTCATGAAATCTTTTCTTAGCTCACTTCTGTCTATATGTGCTGGGAGAACTACGTGTCAGCTGCTACTGGGAAGACCTGTATAAGTGAAGGTTGGTGCAAGCTACCAGTCATGTTGAGGGAGTGGGCTCCACTGACTTGTAGCACTAGCTACTATAGCAAATGAGAGTCTAGTGTCATAGTTGGAGGGTTGTCTCTGAACCTAAGTGTCCACATACTGAACCACATACTTTGAGTCCAGACTGCCAGCTACTGAATGACGGATAGTGAGGTGAGTGCAGGGATCTCAACAAGTAGCTGGAGCAAGTTCACAGCACATGTGCCTGCTGCCAGCTGCTGGGGGTAGTGTCTTTAACTTCTCCAAACACAGTGTGTGTGGTCTGTTCATGTGCTTTCGTTTGCAAACTTTAAGCTCAACTATCTGTTCACTAGCGGGGCTCTAGGACCAGGACATAAGAAGGGAACTGGGACCATTGCAAGGACTTGCAAATGTGATGTGCATGTGCATGAGCAACCAGTGTGTGAGTGTTGAGTGCTTGCAGTGAACTTCCAACTGGACCAGCTGGCAAGCAGATGACCTGTGAAGCAGGTTAGGGGACCAGGATCCAGCTGGAGGTTGCTGGACAGACAGATCAGCTATGCCAGTACTTCAAGGACAGTAATTCTGGGCAGATGGGGAAGCTGTGACATTACTGGAGGGATCTGTGAATGCATGTGTGCTTATGAACCTGGACAGTGCTGTTTGTATGCTTGCATGAATGTACTTCTGTCTTCATGAGCCAGAGAGGAGAAATGGGACTTGACTGTATTCTATCTGAGTCTAGTATGTAAGTACAGTTGAAGGCAGTTTTTGACCAGGGTAGCCTTTGTGGCCGGTTGTGTCAATGCATCCTGCCTCTGCCTGTGTGTCTCTGGGCTATGTTCTGAGTTTGTTACTAGTTGAACCAGCAAAGGGGGAAAGGAGCAAATGCATCCCCCAACCTGGGCAGAGACCACAGGACCCCAAGCACTGGGCTGGGCCTCAGCACCTGCACTGGAGTGGTCTTGCATCAGAGGCTGGAGGAGATGGCAACATTCTTCCTGTCACTACCTTGCTTAAAAATTTAGTATATAATTATTATAATATTTCAAATACATCTCATATTAATACACTGGAATTACTCAGTAAAATAACAAATAAAATATGAATAAATTTTCAGCACAATAGCAGAATACAATACAGAGAAAAAAAAAAAATTGTATTTTGAGTAAATGAAGTTTTCCATCAAAAATATTTTATTTTTCCTACCATCTTCCCCAAAGGAGGATTTGTAATCTCATCTCTCTAAAATGTGGACTAGAAGGATTTACAAAGTAGATGTGAGATTGTGTGTGTGTTTGTGTGTGTGTGTGAAATAAATCATAATTTTCAGCTATCAGCTGCTTACAATTAATTGATTGCATAGTAATTTTTTTTTTTTTTTTAATTCAGGCTAACTCTTTATATTATTAAAGACAAATCTAGTATATTAATTGCAGACACTTATTCCTGAAGATATGCTCTCAGATTTCAACAATGTTAGAACAATGTTAGAATTCAATGTTAGAACGATGTATGAATTATATTTACTTAAAATGTGTAGACAAAGCTCCTAAGCAATTTTTAATGCATATATTCAAAGAGATGTTAGGACATCTTCCTTAAGATGAACAGAACTAAACATATATAAAAATGAATGATGACATTCAATTTGTCTAGAATTCACAGAAGTACTAATAGACTCCTTACAAGACCAAGTAATGTGTTCTACTGCTGTCTAAGGACAAACATCTAATAGAAGCAGGGCAAGGATAAAGGAGTTGTGCCCAATGAATTACACAATTTCTAGAGCATATACCTTACTATTTGAACTCTTGGCAGTCTGTATATGACCTGTATGAACTCTGTCTAAGTCAAGGTGAGCTTGAAATCACCTCCTCTAAAGGATTGTTGCCCATGCTGTCATTTGATATCTTAAAGGAAAGAATCTGATTTTCTGCTGGAGCTGAACTACAAGATGGCAAGAAGATAGTCCACTAAAGAGTGAACTTTACCAGACTATAGTGGTGATATTCTTCCTCTTTGCCTGTTCCTGCTGTTTTAAATACAGAAATATCCTACCACAAAACGCAGATATAGTCATAGAATAATATCCAGAACACAAAATCTGCTTTTTTTGCTTCTCAGTCACATTTCCTCTCACTGTCTTCTCATTTATTTTTTCTAACTTTTATGCATGTGGTTATTGTAACCTCAAGAAATTTTGCATTAGTTTTGTCAAAGGTGTGTATTTATTTAGTCATTAAAATGTTCTTCTCAAATGTGGGCTGAACCTCCTCAGTACTGACAGGAACGTGGAAATCTATCTTCTAATTCCCAGAAATCAGAAGTCATTTACACAAAAAATGAACTGGTATTTTCCCAGACTGGATTACTAGAGTTCAAATAGTAAAGCATCACATATATCTTACTAGTTTACTTTATTAAAAGTAAATAACTGGTGATTCTGTAATAAAAGACTACCGGGCATGATGCTTATGACACTCTATAGATGAGTAAAGACAAGTCTTTTTGTCTGTGGCAAATTAAAAACCCTAAAGCAACCTCTTCCTACTATTACTCATAACTTATTTCCAGAGAAGCACCACTTGATCTGCTGCACTAGTGAAACTGTCAGGGGAGAATCACAGATCAAACAGGATGGGGAAGTGAATCACATAAGGAGTAATGAAGCTGTCTCCATGAGAGAGCAATGCTGGAAAAAGGAAGACTTATGCCATCATTGAGATGCTGTTATATATATGTTGCGTATATCAAATGAATAATGTATATATTTTGTATCATAATATGTAACATACAATATTATAATTGGTAATAAATTAAATTTTCCCAATTTGAGTCTGCTTTGCCCACGTCAGTAATTAGTAAGCTATCTCCCTTCCTCTATCCTGAACTTTCTCATTGTATTTTCTCCGCCCGTAATGCTGACATGTGGAAGCAAGTGAGCAGCTGGATGGTAGTTTAGCTATTGACAAAAACTAACCCACAACAGTTTTCTTGTACTTCTATTTTTTTTCACAGTGACGAACAAAAGGAGTATCTGTGTGCTCTTATTTTTCTTTTACATTTTCTATTATTTTGATTCATGTAAAAATGTTCTGGTATTTCATTTTATATTACTAATGTTCATTTTCAAGTCATCCTTCTGGAAGCTTAACTCTAAAATGTATGTACGGAAAAATCCTTACAGTGTTGCATAAATGTAAATTGGAAACATTTCAAGAGTTTTAAAACTCTTATGTTCCTTATATTAAAGGTGGACTGACAACACTATGCAAATTCTGAAACAAAACCCTTTTCCAAGCTCCTTTTTGTACAACACTATATAAAGATATATTCATATGAACTTAACAGACTAGAACTATTTTATTGCCTTTAAGATAGTAATAATTGCATAAAAAGTTCCTGAGCTGAAAATCATACACTTTGTGTACAAACAAGAGTACAATTTCTATTTTATTGGACAATGGTGCCCTCAAAGCACCCTTGTAGCATCATGGTACTCTTTAGGATCTGTCTTGAATCTAATTCCTAGTGCAAAATCATAAAAAAATACAAAGATACATTTTACAAATGATGAAAAAGAAGAGTCAATTTCCTAATCAGTTGTTACTGGAAGGAGTATAAAGAAGAAATACAACATCAGGGAAAAGGAAATTGAGCACACCAAGACCTAATATGAACATTCCCTTCAAGACGACTTCTGTGTAGACAGAGGAAGAGAAAAGACCCCAGGGAAAATCTTTTTGTATTTTTATTTTTTTCATATTAAAAGAGTCACTATAAAATCAAGCTAATTGCAGGAGTCCAGAAACTGTAGAACTGGCTACAACAGATATGGAGAACATTGAGGTATTCAGTGAGTTCTTTGCCTTAGTATTCAATGGGAGCCAGGATTCTCATGTCTGTCATATTCCTGAACCTTGCATTCCTAAACCTCACGTTCCTGAACCTCTAGCTGGGAAGTGGGAGAGAAAAATCCCTTCCACTGGCCTCATGTTAGCTGAGTCAATCAACACAGTCTGGCCAGGGAGATAAGAGTGTTTCCCTGGCTTATCAGCCACTGGATCGTGACTCACAGGGATAACTGGCAAGAGTGGTGAGGCCTTTGGCAGAAGGTGTTAAATTGAGAATCTTGTTTCCCTTTGTTGTGAGCTTTCTAATGCATCCACCCTTCACCGCCCTCACCCTGCTCACTTGGGAGGGGTGAAGACATCAGTTTTCTAATGGCTTGGATAGCTGCTCAGGTTCCCTGGGAGAGACCCTAGGACCTGGGATTTTGCTTTCCTCGAGATTCTGGAGCTTTTGTTCTGGCCACCAGTTAACTAATTTCTCTAACCTGACAGTGGGTAATCCATTCATCAAGTCTCATGGAACACCCTTTTGCCAGCCCAGTAACCAGAGACAATTACGTTTATGATCAATATTTCTCCTACCTGTTTTTACTGACAATGAGACCCTTCCAGTCCCACTGAGCTTTGGGCTAGGTGGCCTGGGGGCAAGGCTGACTGCTGCACGTCTTACTTCCCTTGGTTCAAATTTAGGAGGAAGAAATCACCGGCCCATATTTTCTTCCATAGTTAATTAATTCTTGGGCAACCTCCCCCCACATCCATACTTTGTTTCCTGACTGCAGATGGTTGGGGGTTACAGTTCCTTCTAACACTGGCCGGGTTCTCTCTCCCTGAGACATAGCGTCTATTTTTCCTTGCAGTTGTATCCCTATAGGTTTTAACGACTCTGGAAGCCCCCTAATTAGAGGGGTCATTCTTTCAGGATCAACAGGCATCATCATAGGTGATTCATGGTGTGGCTGCAGCTTTATATCATACATCATTTGGAGACAAGAGCCTTTTGAACACTACTAACTGATCAGTTCTTCCAGTAATGGCAAGAGGGTCTCCCCTTTCTAAAGGGTTGAGACCACCTGCCCAATAGGCAGCCCTCTGTGTTAAGGACCGGGGAGCACGACTGTTGCCAGCAGTTAAAAATGCTCCTGCTCCCCAATAACCTTGTGCTTCCTTTTCTGTTAACTGAATCTGGTCGCCACCAGTGAGGCTAACCCTCCACACATACTCTGTTTCAGATTCCTTTGAAGAGAGGCTAAAATCCTTTTTCAGTTTTGCCAGTTCAGTGGCTGAGAAGGGAATTTCCTTAACATTCATTTGAGGATCTAGTTCCTCGCTGTTATCGAATGTGGATTCAGTTTTTATCAAAGGACGCAATGGGGCTATTGGAGTTTCTAATTTATCTAGCCTTTCCTTCATTCCTTGTAGTTCCACTTGAGGAAAAGTTTTTTCTTGAGGCAAACTATGGGTGATGGTATTCCTGGCATGCTTACACTTTAACAGTTCCTTAAAAGCCATTTGCAACAAAGCCAAATGACGTTTCTCTCTTTCTAGTTGTTCCTCAAGGTTCACTATTTGATTCTGCAGTTTTCACCAATTCTTGTGTTACTTTAACCAATTCTTCAACCGAGTGCTTGTATAGTTTGGATTTCTGCTGAATGCTTTTCATCTCAGAACTCCACGGCTGCTTTTAAAGTAGCCCCAAGTACGGCACAAATAAATGACTTTCCTTTTCCAGCTCGTGTACGAGCATTCTTTTGCAGAACACTAATACGGTCTGAAACACTTGCAAGTTATACCAGTTCTGTCGTGCCCAATCCATACCTGATAAAGAGGATTGAGCACCATGTTTTTCTAAAAGATCAAATAATACATCTTCACTTTTCATGGTGTCACTCATTTTTCAATACAGTGAAAAATCTACACTAAGGGAGGTGGGGGTGTACTTATTCAAAAGCTCAGGTAACTCCTTACCTCCCCCCAGGGAGGCACACAACACCTATTAAACAATGCAAATGGTCCAATCACTCTTCCCTTTTTCTGAGGGAAGCACACAAAAAGGTTCGAATTTCACACTTAAGTTACAAGATCCTTAAATCACAATATGCAGAGAGGTCTTCCCGAGGAGGCACACACAATGGTAATCAAAGGTAATCAAAATTAATTCATACGTCCCTGAGAGGTATGCACATAAACAGCAAAGTTTCAGAATGTGGAGCGGTCTTCCTGGAGAAGGACTCACGTCTAAGTTTTCAAAAATATTGCTCCATGCAACTCCAGGAGGTGCACACAAAGAGAGTTTCAGACTATATCTGGAAGGACAACACTCTCACAGTGGGTATCCTGCCGACTACGCCATTAAATAAATGTCTCACTCCAATTTATAGGAGGGAGAGGAGGTTCTTTTATTATCTATATACCCAGCGTGAGATTAAGAAACAACGGTTCAAATGTTGGTCCAACCAGTTTATTACAAATCTTAATCAGGGAAATGGGGAAGGGGAGGATGGACACTATTATGAATTAGGGTAATGGGGAAGGGAAGGAGGGCAATAGAAAAGATAGAAAAGAAGAAGCAAGGAGTCTTTATAGGAAGCAAGAGGGAGATAGTCACCACCATGGATTCAGTGTGGTTCGTAGTTTGGTCTTTGATCTTCAGTAGTGGTGGGTTGTCAGGCATTGTTCTATTGACCACGACAATGACCAGGGTGATGATGGCCCCTTTTCAATGGTTTCAAAGTGGTCGAATCAGCTCTCTTTTGAGTGACAGCTCAAACCCAAGGTGGTTGAGTCAGCTCTCCTTTGAGTGGCAGCTTCTGGCTCTGGGACCTCAGCAGGAAATTCCTTTGTTCTTATCTTCCTGGCCTTGCCAGCAGAGAAGAGGAAGCAGGGAGGCACCAACTTGTATCTTGCCTTCACAGGATACAATGGCATCATCCCCCAGCCTTCCATACCAAGCTGGAGTGATTTAGTCACAGACCAGATCTTCCACCAGTGAACACTCCTGAGCACTCTCTTCCGCTCTTCTACAGAGCAAGCAGCTCTGGAGGAAGGGGCTTTCAAATGTTCCCAAAGCGAAATCGATTGTCACACGGTTAGCACCCATCACTTACCTCCTCAACAAATCATTCAGTCTTATCACAAGAAAAACCTCAGAAAAAGCAAGCTTTGAGCCAAAAAAAAACAAAGAAGGATTCTCACACCACTGTAAAAGCAGAGCAAGTTTGAGAGTGCCTTGTATGACCGAATGTCTGTAAGTCTATAGGGCTGAATGACATGCATCCCAGGGTCCTGAGGGAGCTGGCTGATGTGGTTGCCAAGCCACCCTCCATCATAATTGAGAAGTCATGGCTGTCAGGCAAAGCCCCTGGTGACTGGAAAAAGGGAAACATTACAGATGTGCTTACAGATTGGGAGAAGAACTTGAGAGTAGCCCTGCTGAGATAGATTCAGAGGTCCTGGTAGATGAAAAAAACATGAGCCAGCAGTGTGCTCATGTTGCAGCCCAGAAGGCCAACAGTATCCTGGGCTGATTCAAAAATGAGGTCGCCAGCACTGTGAGGGAGGTAATTGTACCTCTCTGAGGCCCCATCTAGGGTACAGCATCCAGGTCTAGGGCCCCCAAGTCAGGAAAGATGTGGAGCTGTTAGAGAGACAGGAGTAGGGACAGAGGGATGATCAGAGGGCTGGAGCACCTATTCTATAAAGACTGAGTTCAGTCTGAGTTCAGGAGAGATGGCTCAAGGGAAACCTCATTACAACCTTCCAATATTGAAATATTTACAAACAGGAAGGTAATCAACTGTTTTTGCTGGGAGACAGTGGTAGGACAAGGCAAAATGTTTTTAAACTAAAGAAGGGGAGATTTAGCTTAGATGTAGGGGAATATTTTAAAGAAAGGATGGTGAGGTGCTGGAACAGGCTGCCCAGAGAAGTTAGGATGCCCCATTTCTGGATGTGTTAGGTTGGATGGGGTCCTCGACTTGAACTAGGTGTTGGCACTCCTGCCTGTGGAAGGGAGTTGTAACTAGATTGTCTTTGAGGCTCTTTCCAACAAAGCCATTCTATGATGCTATGATGTTATCGTAAGAGTAACTCTAACCATCACTGTAGTGAGGTTCTGGAGGAGCTTTCCACCGTAACTAAATAACTGAGTAAATAGCTAAATAAATATAAGTTAGAATTATATATGTCTGGTTTGTAAAAATATATGCATGAAATATATACATGAAAGAAGATAAGTTATCAATACCCATAAAAAAAACATGAAGGGAGTGTGCAAAAAGAACCGAGCCAGGTTTGTTTCAGTGATGTTCAGTGCCAGAACAAGAGGCAGTTGGGCACGGAATAGAATACATCTAAACATGTCTAAACATCAGAAAACACTCCTTTCCTGTGAGGGTGACTGAGCACTGGAACAGGTTGACAAGAGTGTTGATGGAGTTTCCCTCCTGGGAGATATTCAAAGATCAACTGGACATGGTGAGCAGCTATAGTTGTCTGCACTTGAACAAGGTCTCAACCAGACGACTTCCTTAGATCTGATTAAGCATTCTGGATTCTATGATTTTGTAATCTGAGAAAGACAACAAAACATAGAATCAATGACCCTTTCTTTTCAATTCCTGTTTGGTTTATTCTGAAAATCTGTTGTTTTTCATGTACACTGACAATCTAGTAAACGTGATTCCCAAGTGAAAGGGTTCATAGTCTGTCCTTAATTCATGTTTGAAGCAGATTATTACATCATTAGAAAAGGTTGCTATCCATTCTATCTCAAATCACTATGCAAGCTGTATTACACTTTTTTTTTTTCTTCTTTAAATCACAATGCCTTAATTTAGCTGAACTTCAAGACAATAGATTTATTCTCTGGGAAAGAAGATGGATAATTAAATCTCCCTTGAAAATGATTAAATCTTGTTGAAAAATATATCTAGTGAGAAACACTTAATTGTAATTGACTGAAAAGCTGCTTCCTTGAGAGCAAATAGATCAAAACATTTGACATGTGCAACTAAGATGGCTCAACAAAAGAAAAGTCTAGTACTTAAGAGGCAGGCAGCCATACAAAATAAGTTACGTCCACTGTGTTTTCTGTCTTCAAGCGTATGACAGCAAATGTTAGCAAATGGTTTTGAACTGAGAGAGGGGAGGTTTAGGTTAGGAAGGTTAGATTAGGAGGAAGTTTTTCACCCAGAGGATGGTGACACACTGGAACAGGTTGCCCAAGGAGGCT
Source organism: Lagopus leucura (assembly GCF_019238085.1). NCBI lineage: Eukaryota > Metazoa > Chordata > Aves > Galliformes > Phasianidae > Lagopus > Lagopus leucura. Next base: position 17,061,325 of record NW_024962262.1, read on the forward strand.
GTGGATGCCCCATCCCTGGATGTATTCAAGGCCAGGCTGGAAATGGCTCTGGGCAGCTGTTGGCAGCCCTGCCTGTGGCAGGGGGGTTGACACTAAATGATCTTTAGTCCTTTCCAACCCAGGCCATTGTATAATTCTATGATAAGGTGTGGCTCCTATTAACATTTACCTTAAAACATCTAAAATAGGAGAAGAAAAAATGTTATCATTATAACTACAAAAATGACCCTCATTTTCTACAGTAATAATATACTGAGTCTGCTATGCACATTTTTATCCTCTTCTTTGCCTTTGGTGTTGGACAGTGTCAGGCTACTGGTCTTCTGGGAATTAGCTCACAGAGGCTGCTTTATTGTTGTTCACTGAGCAACTTCCCACTGGGACCTTAAGTGCCACCTCACTAATGCAACTAGATGCATCCAGTCCAGTGCCTGAAATTCAACATTTATTTTTATCTTTGATTGGATTTCATTCTTTTGTTATGTCAAAGAATATTTGCAAAAGCTCAAGTTGAATTCTAATTTTATAATATTGCATATTCTGACATGCATCAATTAAAGTTTTGGTGGTGGGGAAGAAACTAGAGTCTCTGGGAAAAAAAAAAAAAAAAAGAAAAAAAAGAAAAAAAGAAAAAAGTACTTCGATTCCACTACGTTTACTTTAAATTCAACATTTATTTAGTAAAAATAATAGCGTGCAGACCTGTTCTAAATAAAGCAACAAGTTACAATGCCCAAGGCAAAAAGCATATCACTTTCCTGACTATTACACATTTGTGAGAGGGAAGCAGAGCTAAGGGAGGAGTAGAAGGTTTCTTTTCAATTTAATTTTGGGTACAATTTGTATCACTTTTATTTCAGCAAGCCTGGGAACTCAACATTGGATTAAAATCAGCCATTTATTCCACAGTAGAATAGTATGTATATTCTTATACAAGCTTTTGTATCAACAGCAATTAGTCTCTTGATCATGTCAGAAGGGAGATATTTGATTTGACTTTCATTTGGATACTGATATTTACACAAATCTACATCTGAATTAAAGATGACAAAATATTCTATTTCTCATGCATGCTATTTATTTGTGGTTCACAAATAGAAGATGTTTCACTGACAGAGAAGCTAGATCCTCATAGAAAGACAAATTAATCAAGTGATGTAAAAGATTTGTGACCTTACAATGTTGTTGTTGTTGTTTGCTTGGTTTTGGGTTTTTGTTGTTGTTGTTGTTGTTGTTGTTTATTTATTTGTTTGTTTTTCCCCACTTTGTGTTGTTTGCTTGTTTTAGATTCATTTGATTCCAAATCACTCTGTTATGTGACTGTGCTACACTGCATGGGACAACCAATGTTTACACACACATTATTCATTCCTAGTGGTTCAAAAAAATTCATTAAGGAAATACTTCATTACAACATTATTTCATGCTGGCATTTCTGATATTTAGAATGTGTGATTCAGCAGTACACTTTTGTGACTTAATAGATACCAGGTTTTGACTTCCTTCCTCAGGTTGAGATAACCTTAATATGGCTATAACTTCAGTAACACAGTGGCAGCTTTGCAGGCACACCCCTATGCATTCGTCGTTTCAGAGGGGCAAATCAGCAGATGTTTTCATAGCTCATTTGAAACAGCTACATTATACTCTGATTACTGAACTACAGGACTTTCCCTTTTCCGACTGTATATCCAGGCACACATTAAAATCAAGCAGTACTATGGTTTTCTCTTGATCCTAACAAAGGACTAAAGCTGAACTAAAGCTGAAATGAAAATTAAGAGGGTAGAATAATTAAATGCATTCTTCCACATATCTAAAGTAAAGAATGAGGCAACCTCATCATCTTTTATATTTAGAAGAATACTCCCTAAGTTACCACTTCTACCATACCCGAAAGTAGAATTCGTCTCAGTTAACTTTAAACACCTATTGTATGAAGGCTTTGTGATCTTCATATGTAGCCCCCTCTTGCAGTTAAGGAAAAGGAACAGGCACTTCTACGGTGCAGTTTATCTCACTCAAAAGTAGTTGGTTAAAGCAAGACAGACAACTCATGCCTTAGTGCCACCTGCTTCTCCGTTTCTTTATTTTTGACTGTAAAGAGACTGACTCTTATGAGACTGACTCTTATATGAGAACTTCAACATCTAACCATTCCAGTTGTAGAGCAGACATACTTTTCTCCACTGAAGCCAGAAATAAATTCATAATTTCAAATATATAAACATTTCATCTTATGTTTCAGTGATGTACACAGTCATTTCCATAGTGAAATGATACTTACATAATAATGGGGTTTTACTGAGCATGTAGTCATTGACCAATTCTGTGTTTGAAACAAAAACAATATACTTATCCTCTTTACCTGTTTTCAAACTCTATAACAATTTAGCCTTATGCTGAAAATCTGCTTTTGAATTTTTTATTGCATTTCAAACAGTCTTCAGAAATATTTATTACTCTGTTTTAGTGCAGGCAAAAATGCTCATCTTCTATAGTTAGACTGAAAAGTCTTGCTGTGGAATTATAGGAACATAAATATATATATAGTGAGACAGAGAGAATAATGTACAGATGTTTTTTGTTCCTGTGTGGTAAAGAATACATTACTTCAGCCTTTTATTTGAAGGTCTAAAAGGTCACTTCTTTCCTTATGCATGCAAGTTTTTCATAAAGCCAACTTTTTTTTCTGAATTCCATTAACTTCTTTTTATCAAAGACCTGCAGGTGTTCTGATGTATTCAACAAAAGATCTATTTAGCAGTCATAGTGGCTGCAAATATTAGGAGGAATTGAGAACAAAATTACTGAAGATGTGCTTCAATGCATCCCTTTACTTCAATATATTCAGTGCTTAACTGTGTATATGTTGCTGTTTCAATCCACAGAAGTCTTAATTAACACCTAATGGATCTTTCATGTTATATGGAAACTTCACATATGCTTGTACAATTTTACTTGCATAATAATGCATAAATTCATTTTACATTAACCTCAACAATAACCAAAATGTGATTTTTCATTTCCATTATGTCAAACCATGTATTTACTGAAAAAAATCCAGCGCTACAGACTTAATTTATATGATTTATTTATTTATTGTACTGGGGACACCACTCCTTAGGAGATTTCCCAGCATATGACAGCTAGGACAGCCTGGTATCAATGTAATGTTTGTGATTTACTCTACAAACAAGTTAACATTTCTAAATAACTTCATTAAGTTACAACTTTATGCCGAATTTCAACACATCTAAACTCATTATTTTCTTTTTCTTTTATTGTTTTCCCGAATACATCAAATAAATTATGTTATATAAACACATAAGAAGCACAGTACTCGAAACGTGCCTGTTTAGAACCATCTTCTCAGGTTCCCATAAACCTACTTATTATAGTCTGGTTCTTTCTAATTAACTCTTGAGAAGACTCAAAACCTTAACATGCACATTAAAAAGGAATGTGCTGGTAATGAATAACGTGCAATCTGTTTCAGCTCTGGCACTTCACTGTAAAATCATGGGGTCTACTCACTTATGTTAGGAACACATACAGAAATATAATAGTACAGAGTTCTGGTAATAAAGAATGTGTGGCTATGAAGATAACGTAAAAATTTTAATTTCATTAAAATATAATTCAGATCATTTTAAAGCTTTCTTTTGTTTCTGTTTTCGTTTTCTAATGAATGCAGTTGATGTGCATTAGGATGTATTTCTACATTCCACTGTTTCTCATGTACAACATTTTCAAAACACTGCATTTGAGTGATATGGCATCATACATTCTGTAGGTGGAAATACTTAATTTGATATTTTAAGAAATCTTAAAATTTCACCAAGTCATTCTTTCAGGAACAGGCTTTTGTTTGAAATAGAGAATATTTACTGGAAATTGATCTTACACCACGTTTCCTCATAATCTGCTGTAATGATTAATCAGCCATTCAAAATCTGCAACTACTATAGTTCAATTTATTTTATTTAATCTCCTTCTTCAGCATATAGTACTGACTCAAGTTAAGCCTATGTTGCTATGTTAAAAGCCTTCTTGTATCGGGTATTGTTGTCCTCAAATAATATGATTAGCTCATACATTCATGTGCTTTTTGATTTCGTATATTTTTATATGATATTTTTGTAGTTTCCTAAACTATCTTTTAAAAATTGTCTAAATTAACATAAAGTTGAATAAGGATATTTGAGATTACTGTGGAATCAATAATGATAACTGTATTATACAGAATATAATAAGGGAATGCATTTGGCTCTGAAGAAACTGAATTTGAGATTTGATATTGTTTACAGAATGGATCAGACTTCTCAAAACTGTGGTTTTGTTGTATTTGTTTTGGATTGCAGTGGGCTTTCTTTTGGTTGTTTTTTATTTGTTTGTTTGTTTAAAGAATTTTTTTCATTCATAACTATTGGCAGAAAAAGCAAGGGAATTCACCTTTAAGTCATTTGTTCTGCAGATATTTGCATGATATTTATTACATGTTTCTGCCTGATACTTGAGTCCTTTATTGTCTGTCTGATTGGATTATATTTCATAGGAGTACAAATTAATCTTGGCATCATTTTGTGAGGCAGATATAGTAAATCATGGGTGAAATAGTTTGACTTTATCGCTTGATAGGAGAGTAGGACCCAGAAAAGCTACATTTTAAACCATGATGCACCAGAGCTGTTAAATGACAGATAGACAATTTTATTTATTTTCTAATTATACTGTTTTTGCTGGAAAGAGCAATCCCCCCCTACACATGATGGTAATTGGTTGAACACTCACGTATCCTTTTATATCTCTTTATATTTAAATAGTCACTGGGATAATATGCAAAAAGAATCCTGTGATTTGAGTAGTTCCACTAGCTTCTCATGCCAGGAGTAATGACTTAAATGCTTGATTGCAAAATAATGATGCTTAGGACTATAAATGGTTCTTATTTTACATAAATAAATTGATTATTAGTCTGTAGTAAATTTGACTTATTTGAGGAGATAAATTATGTCCTTTACACTCTTAGAACAGATTTTGTAGAACTCCAAAATATGTTGTAAGAGATTTAAAAGTTAACTTTGCCATTTCCTAGGTATATTCTGTATTCATTAGGCTTTCTATAAAGATATCATAATCTGCTATCTTTAAAAATAAGTTGACCGGTGCTGTGTTTTTCAAATGTCCACTCCAGTGCAGTTGTGGACATGCAGAAAATTTTTAGAATTTAAAGAACTTTGTGCCAGTGTTGTAGGTCTTTGGATATCAAAAATTGTGGCATACCATATTATAACCATTTTAGACAATGCTTTGTCAAAATAAGTTTAAACTCCTGAATATTCAAGATCTTAAAAGGAGATAATGCTTGCGAGAAATTTAGTAGAAAAAACAAGTGATTTGATTTAGGTGTGTGCAAATAGTGCTTAAAGATATTAAAGATTCTGGCCTTCCTTAGCCACTTTAAATATATATTACTACTATTCTGTTGGTTTTATCTAGTATTTAATCCCAAAATGGCACCTCAGATAAATCTCAAATATATTAACTATCTGGATGTGGACAACCAAAGTGTCTAACATTTAGATTGCTATATATTGATAATATTCTAAATATCTTTGCTACATATTGCAGTATTTTATAGAAAATATTTTCTTAAAAAGATGGAACTCTTAGGGTGAATTTGACAGCATTTTAGTATCAGAAGAAACATTATTTAGAGTAGGTATTAATACACTATACCCTCTAAAATTCTGGCATTAATCACAGAGAAAAGCTACTGTGAATTACTGTGCTTTGAATATGACTCAACAAAGTGATAACAAGCAAATATACATCAGAAACTCACCGTTGTGAGCTGTCACCTGGTTTTCAACACTTATGATAACAGCTTTTAATTATGCTTCATGATATTTCACACGAACAGTGAAGTACTAGTTGTAACAAGCCTTGCTTGCTGTCTTAACTGATTTAAGGATGACATTATCCAGGTTTATTATGTTTCAAAATACATGGATTTCTATTGCCTTCAGAAAGACACCAGTTGAAGAAAAAAAATAATATTTTTTTCATTGTTTATTTTTTCAGTGATAATAGATTCATGTAGAGAATTTCAGAAACCTAAATGATTATACTGAAGACAAATACAAAATACGTGTATCTATACATACAGGAAAGCGGAAAAAAAGTTTTCATATTTTCCCACTTACTATCAAAGCTCAGAAAGTGGGAATTAAGATAAGAATTATTTTGAGTGTTTTAGATGGAAGGCTTCATTCTAATTCATCACTGTCTTAGAATCATAGAATTGCTCAGGTTGGCAAAGATCATTGAGTCCAAACACAACCTAACCAAACTAGCCTAACTCTAACAGCCCTCTGCTAAATCCTGTCCCTGAGCACCACATTCAGTTTTTAAACACATCCAGGGATGGTGACTCAACCACCTCCCCGGGGAGCCTATTCCAGTGCTTAACAACCCTTTACATAAAGAAGATTTTCTTGATATCCAACCTAAACTTACCCTGGCACAACTTGAGGCCATTTCCTCTCATCCTGTCACCTGTCACCAGTGAGAAGAGACCGACTCCGCTCTCTCTATAATCACCTTTCAGATACTGCAAGAGAGCAATAAAATCTTCCTTCAGCCTCGTTTTCCCCAGACTAAACAACCCCAGTTCCTTCAGTCACTCCTCATAGGGCATATTCTCCAAGCCCTTCATAACCCTTGTTGCCCTTCTTTGGACCTGCTCCAGCACCTCAATGTCCTTTCTGTACTGAGGTGCCCAAAACTGAGCACAGTACTTGAGGTGGGGCCTCACCAGTGTCAAGTACAGGGGCAGGATTACTTCCTTAGTCCTGCTCACCACACCATTCCTGGTACAAGCCAGGATGCCATTGGTCTTCTTGGCCACCCGGGAACACTGCTGACTCATATTCAGCCAACTGTCCATCAGTACACCAAAGTCCCTTTCCATCAGGCAGCTTTCTAGCCACTCCTCCCCAGCCTGTAGATTTGCTTGGGGCTGTTGCGACCAAAACACTGGACCCAACACTTTTCCCTATTGAAACTCACATAGTTAACTATGGCCCATCAATCCAGGCTATCTAGGTCCCTCTGTAGTGCTTTTCTCCCCAGTGGCAGATCAATACTCCTCCCAACTTGGTGTCACCTGCAAACTTACTGAGGGTGCTCTCAATCCCCTTATCAAGATTCTTAATAAAGATATTAAATAGAAGCATCACTAATACCAAGCCCTGGGGGACACCACTCATGACCAGCCACCAACTGGATTTAACCCATTGACCACCACTCTTTGGGCCAAGCCTTTCAGTGTGTTTCACCCAGCAGAGCATACAAACGCCCATCCAAACTGTGAGCAGCCAGCTTCTCCATGAGAATGTTGTGGGGGAGGCTTTACTGAAGTCCAGGTAGACCACATTGACAGCCTTACCTTCATCCACTAAGCAGGTCAACTTGTCATAGATTGAAATCAGGTTTGTCAGACAGGGTCTACCATTCATAAACCCATGCTGACTGGGCCTGGTCCCTTGGTTGACCTTTAACTGGTTCATGATGGGTCCTGAGATTATCTGTTTCATAACTTTCCCTGGCACTGAGGTAAGACTGATAAGTCTGTAGCTACCAGGATCATCTTTACAGCCCTTTTTGAAGATACCAATCTCCAATTCACTAGGATATCCCCAGTTAACCAGGACTGCCAAAGAATGACGGAGAGTAGCTTGGCAACCACATCTGCCAACTCCCTCAGCACTCTAGGGTGCAATCCATCTGGCTCCATGGACTTGTAAGTATCCAGCTTTCAGAGCAGGTCCAAAACTACCTCATCATGGACCATGCAGGGTCTATTCTGTTCCCCATCCCTATCTACCAGTGCAGGGGGCTGTGTTCCCAAGGAGTAACAAGTCTTACTATTAAAGACTGAGACAAAGAAGGCATTATATACCTCAACCTTACCCTGATCCTTGGTCACCAAGTTGCCCTTATCATCCAACAGGGATGGTTCCTGGACCTCCTCTTGTTGTGGATGTATTTACAGAAATATTTATTGTTGTCCTTTACCTTAGTGGCCAAGTTCAGTTCTAACTGTACTTTGGCTTTTCTAATTTTCTCCCGGCACAGCTTCACTGTAGTCATCATAAGTAGCTTTCCCACTCTTCCACAGACCATAAACTTTCCTTTTGCTCTTGAGTTCCATCCAAAAGCTTCAGTTCAGCCAGTCTGGCCTCCTTGTCTGTCAGCTCATATTCCGTGACTTGGGGATGGTCAACTCTTGCAGCTTTAAAATTTCCAGCCTTCCTGGGCTCCCATGCTCTGCAAAACTGCCTCCCAAGGGATCCTCTCAGCCACAGTCCTAATAAGGTTAAAGTCTATCCTCCAGAAGTCCTAGGTGCCAGTTCTGCTAATTCACATCTAATGACCCCCAGACAGCCTCCAACCTTTACATCACCTGCAAGACCCTCACTGTTAATAAACAGCAGGTCCAGGATTTTGCTTCCCCTCATTGGCTCCTTTACCAGCTGTGTCAGGAAGTTATCTCCCATATACTCTAGGAACCTCTGGGACTGTTCCCTATCTGCTGTACTATAACTTCAGCAGATGTCTGGGAAGTTGAAGTCCCCCACAAGAATGAGGGGGAGTGACCTTGAGACCTCGCCCAACTGTCTATAAAGTGTCTTGTTCACCTCTTCATCCTGATTGGGTGTAGCAGACTTGCAAGATAATGTTATTCTTATCAGCCTTCACTTTTAGTCTGACCCATAAGCTCTCAACCCTATCATCACCACCATCATTAATTTCCATACATTCACATTCTTTCTTAACACAGAGGGCTACATCAGTGCCTTTCCTGCCTTGCTTGTCTCTTTAGAAAAGTCAATAGTCATCCATCACAGCACTGAGCTGCGTGAGTCATTCTACCACATTTCCATGATTGCAACTATAGCATAGCTTTCTTAATGCATGATGGGCTTCAGCTCCTGCTGTTTATTGACCATGCTGTGTGCATTCGTGGAGAAGCAGCTGAGCCTCCTTTTGAATGGCAGTAGCCCTAATACCCTCATTGACCATACTTGGGTGTTTCCATAGGCATCAACCTCTTATGTCTCAACAAGTGTGGATCTAGATTTAATGCAAATAGTGTTGTTCATTGTATGCACTAAGAATACACTAAGAATAAAGAAGCTAATATAAATTTAAAACTGGCTTTCACACACAACTATTTAGTTAAGTATACATACTTGTATGCATATGTCATGAGGAGGCAGGATGGAAGTTGATGCTGCTTCTGATACTGGCTATGTGAAATCAGAGTGAAAAATTGAGATAGTTATTAATATGAATACTGGATCACGGTGTCTTACATGGTTATGGGGAAAAAAAGACAATAACGGAAATTAATTTAAGACTTCTCACCCTGAGTAGTGCTTATGTGGCTCAGCGCTGCAAGTTAGTGAAAGGATGATGGAAATCAAATTCAGATCAGAATTGCATTGAAACTGGCTTAGAAAACAAAGCAAGTTATGATGTTGGTCAGTTTATGTTTCTGAATAAAATATAAACGTAAGAAATATTTTCAGTTAAGTTCAGAGGGTAAAAGTATGTTTTGTTTTTTTTTTTTTTTTCCTTTGGTCCATGCTTTTCAGAAAGATGAGAAAGTTGATCTACACACATGGAGCAACATATTGCTATTAAAAGATGAACACTGAACATGTTTGAGCAATTTTTTCTTGCGGCCTATACAAAGTTTCATTTTAACAGAGAACACAAAAAAAGATACACAAATAGGGAATAACATATACATCAAAGTGTTAAAAAGCAAAAGAAAAAAATGAGGAGGATGAGAAGTACCATCTGTAGGTCGCATATAACAACTGAGAGTTCAGAAAATCTTATTAAGGAGAGAAGAACATAAGAAATAAGTCATTTTGTAATCCACATCCTAGATATCCATGTAGTAAAAAGGTAGACTGGATGAAGCCTGGTGTTTCAAAAGCAGTTGCTTTTCTTTATGGTTAATAAGTGGTTCATTTGTTTCCAAAATTTGGTTTATCCTCATTTCCAGTTCAACTGTCTTCAAGTAATTTTGAATACAGTGTCCATGATCCTGTCTCCTCAACATAATGGCTGTGGTATTTCAGTCCTAGTCTGAATTAGAGTGCAAATGAAACATTCCTAAATTCAACCCCATGAGTCTTTTTCCACACTACATTGATCTTGGTTCCAATTGCAATAAAAGAAGTACAAAACTAAATGTCTGGAAGAATAAAAACTTGAGTGAAAAACAGACAAACATGAACATTTTTCAGTATGCATATCTATGCATCTATATACAAAATCATTTTCTGCAATTTCATTAGAACAGAATGTCATATACAGGTCATCTTAAGATCCAGAGTCATGACTGCAATGAAGAAAAAAAAACTCAGGTTGGTTTCTATTTGTTTGTTTACTTACCGTTTAAAATACCTTATGGCTTCTACAAAAAAAAAAAAAAAAAAAAAAAAAAAAAAAGATAAATAATGGATGTCAAAACTGTTAAAAAAGCGAAGTCATTTTTTTCCAGCAAAAACATAAAAAACCCTCAAATGTACAGGAGATTAAGTTCCAGAAATGAAAATAGTTATTTATTACTGAGAATAATAATAATTATTTAACAAGAATAATTTGAATTTCATTTTCCATCAGCTGAGTTTCACAAGAAACACTGAACAAAGACAGAAAGTGTTACCATAAAGATCACTTCCTTCCTCACTGTGAAGAGCGATTTAAAATGTCTAATTAAAACCATTTATCATTTTTCTGCTCTTTTTTCCACCCTTAACTACAATGCAATCATGTTAGTGATTGATGCCTTCAAATTCACATTTAACTGTCATGTGACTAAAAATGAATTTAAAAATGAATTAAGTACTCACTGGATAAAAACACTCAACTGAATGTGAGAATATTATCATGTGATATATTATGCACATTCTTTTAACTTTTTCTAAAAATATATTAAAATTTATCTTGAAACTGGGATAAGTCCAAATGTTAAATATTGGACAGACATGAATGTACTAAGCTGTACAGTACACTTACAAACAGCATATGTACTCACACACTCTTTTCAGCAGTGCCCAGCAGCAGGACAAGAGGCAACAGCTACAACTTGGAACACAGTAAGCTCTATATAGTCATGTGAAAAAAGCATTTTCTCTGAGGGTGACAGAGTACTGGAACAGGCTTTCCAGAGAGGTTATGGGGTCTCCTTCTCTGGAGATATTCAAAAGCCATATTGACAGTTTTTGTAACCCTAATGAAAAATAGTGTTTTATAGCTAAGAAATTGCTCTATCAGATATTATTGTGTTCTTTGTGCTATGGAAACGAATAGGAGACATTACTTTTGTTATGATCTCTGCATTATACCAATTAACATTAACTCCATAATTCAAGATGTCTAGTGTAAATGCAAGTATCTCCATAAGCATACCGGGTTTATTTTTGAAGTTGTTTGTTCAGCTGCTTTTTGTTGTTCTTCTCATTTTCTGTTGTTTTTGTTGTTTGTTTCTTTCATGGTGGCTTTTCTTTTGATCAAGTACTCCATATGGAAGATTTGGAAATGCTTTCCCTCCAGTGTTACGCCTATAACCTCTGTGTCTTACAGAGTTGAACAGATATCCATTACTTTTGTTCCAAGATACCATCTTCTGATTGCTGCATGCTGAGAAGTAGTTATAACAACAAGTTCTCATGATTCAGCAGCTTCTGTCCACCAAGTCCCTCTGTCTTTTTTTTTGCCCCCCCCACAATGACTCATCAAGAAAGTTCTTCAGTTACCATCAGTAACTAATAATAAACTGGAACAGGCTGCTCCCAGAGGTTTTGGATTCTCCTTCTCTGGAGATATTCAAGACCCATCTGGATGCCTGCCTGTGCAGCCTGCTGAAGGGAGCCTGCTTTGGCAGGGAGATTGGATTCAATGATCTCTAGAGGTCCCTTCCAACCCCAACAATTCCATGATTCTGTAATAATACTGTTTTGATAGCATAAATATGAGTTCATTTTCACCTGGCATTTCTTCAGATTTGTACTGAAATTATTCTGAAAGGTGTATTAACCCTGAGAATAAGGAATCTTTTAGGAGAGACAAATGCATCCATATTAATTTTCTTCATAAAGTGGACTTTTTATGAAGAAAATTTAAGAATTATTTAAAAAGCAGCTCTTCTTTTAATTATACTCATACATTTCTTTATGTTGAACTTAATGAAAATGGGAATATTAAAAAGGTGTAAGTGTAAACCTTAAAAAACTTTTTAAAGCCTTAATGAAATAAAGATTTTTCACTTTGTATTAGTTTTGATTTTATTTAAAAAGAAAAAGAATTAGATTCTGTTCACTAAAAAAAGTATTTTTTTCTTTAGGAGCCAGAAGTCAACAAGATCTTTACGCAACAGAAAGAAAGTAATAAAAATAATATATTGGCATTCTTGGCTACATGGGCACATTGCTGGCTCATGTTTAGCTGAGTGTCAGCCTACACACTCCAGTCTTATTATCCACCATAGATCAACCCCTCCAGCTCCCCCAGCACCCTTGGGTGGATCCCATCTGGTCCCATGGACTTGTGGCAGTCCAGGTGGAGTATTAAGTCTTTAACTGTTCCCACCTGAATTGTGTGTGTGTGTGTGTGTGGGGGGGGGGGGGGGGGGGGGGAATGATAAAAGCACAGGAATTTGTGGCTAGACATAGACTATTCAATAAAGCAAAAGCTATGCACACAAATAAAGCAAAACATTTTGCTACTTCCCATCAATAGTAAGTTGGTCAGCCACTTCCAGGAAGGCAGGGTTTAACATGTGTAATGTTTTTTTGAGAAGCCAAACATAATCACTCCTAAGATTCCTCTCCTTCCTCCTTCTTTATCCCAGATTTATTGCTGATATATTGCTGATCATGACCTCATACGGTATGAGATATCCTTTTGGTCAGCCTGGGTCAGTTGTCCTGGCTAGGCCGCCTTCCAGCTTCTTGTGCATCCCCAGCCTCCTTGATGGTAAGGCAGCAAGATAAGTAGAAAAAGTCCTTTGTTCTGTGTAACATCTTCTCTGCAATAACTAAAAGCATCAGTGTGTTATCACCATTATTTTTATTTAAAAAAAAAAAAAAAAAAAAGCAAAAACACAATGTCATATGAGCCACTATGAAGAAAATTTATTCTATCATGACACATGGATGAGTTTATATAAAGAAGAGAGAAGTAAGAGCACTGCATGTGCTTGACCCTTGTCCAAGTAAAGCATGGTTCACTACTTGTAACATGCAAAAGATAGCAATAAGCAAGAATAGTCCTTGACTGATCACTTAACTCCTTATGGTATCTTCAACAGTGGCACAGACATTCATGCAATATTTTCAAAACATTTTTCCAAGTATACCATTCTAAATGCATGTTTCAACTGATTACTTCTTAGAAAAGTAATATAGTTTTAAGCTGCCTAGTCTTTGTGTTGTGTTTTTACACACATTTATCTATATAAATGACAAAATAAAATGATAAATGCATTATGCATTATTCCTGTATACTAATTTATGAATAAAAGTATGTAATATATAATTTTAAATTAAGATATATAACAGTTCTTCCAAATGCTTAGAAGCATACTATGCACTTAAGAATGACTGCATAAGCATTCAGAAGCAGTCATATTGTCCAAATAATTTTGCAAGGGAAAACAGTAACTTACTTAAATCTTTGTTTCACAAGGACCAATCCATTGAGAATTTGCTATACACAGTTATAAATCTTGGCAAATAAGGGCAGATAATGAAAATAAAGACATTAAACATCAAAATTTTTATTTTAGCCAATATGCACTTCCAAATGTGCAGCTCAACTCCATTACAAAGTAGGTGACATGTTTATCCTATCTTGTGCCTTCCTGTTCCCCAATAGTCTTTAACTTACCATATTGTGACCTTTATAATAGCTTTATAAAGGATCAATCAGGCCAAGACAGAACTGTGATGCAAAGAGGTATTCATTATTTTATATTGGCTTAAACGAATAGGCATGACAAGTAAAACATGGATGATTGATTTCCTGACCTTTGAAGTGTTTTATATGTAAAGTGCATAAGTTCTAGCCATACAAGATATTTAATGTTAAAAATGAATTTTAATGTTTAACAATATTTGTTATAAGCTGCCAATGAAACTTATGTTTGGTGGCAGCAAAACCTACTATTTCATATCTTTCTCTTCTCTTGAATTTCTCTGATAAGTTTTCTTTAAAATATGGTATAAATATTGAAATAAAAAGATTTCTTTGAATAGATATTCATCCTATATCATTAGGCCAGTCAGTCTCACTTCTGTGCCTGGCAAGATCATGGAACATATCCTCCTGAAGGTCCTACTAAGGTACATGGAAAATAAACAAGAGGTGATTGGTGGAAACCAACATGACTTCACCAAGGGCAAGTCATGCTGTTCAAAGTTGGTGGCCTTTTATGATGGAGTTACAGTGTCAGTGGATAAAGAAAGAGCAACCGATGTCATCGACCTGGATTTATGCAATGTGTTTGACAATATCCCACATGACAACCTGGTCTCCAACTTGAATAAAAAATGGATTTGATGGATAGACCACTCTCTGGATAAGGAGTTGACTGAATGATTGCACTCAGAGAGTTGCGGTCAACATCTCAAAGTCCAAATCAAGACTGATAATGAATGGCATTCCTTAGGGATTGGTGTTGGGACCAGTGTTATTTAACATCTTTGTAGGTAACATGGACAGACGGACCAAGTGCACCCTCAGCAAGTTTGCAGATGACACCAAGCTGAGTGGTTCAGCTGGCACCTGGAGAGAAAGGATGCTATCCCGAGGGACCTAGACAGGCTTGAGAGGAGGGCCCATGCCAACCTCATGAAATTCAACAAGATCAAGTGCATGATGCTGCACCTGGGTTGGGGCAATCTCAAGTACAGATATAGGCTAGGTGAAGAATGGCTTGAGAACAGAATATAGAAGAAGAATTTGGGAGTGTCTGTTGATGTAAGATTCAACATGAGCTGGAAATGTGGGCTTGCAGCCCAGAAAGCCAACTGTATCTTGGGTTGCATCAAGAGAAGTGTGACCAGCAGGTCGAGGGAGGTGACTCTGCCCCACTACTCTGCTCTTGTGAGACCCCGCTTGGAGTATTGCATCCAGATCTGGGTCCCCCAATGCAAGATGAACATGGAGTTGTTGGAGAAGATCCAGAGGAGGGACGCAGAGATGATCAGAGGGCTGGAGCACCTCCCCTCTGAGGACAGGCTGAGAGCTGGGGCTTTTCAGCCTAGAGAAGAGAAAGGTCTGGGGGGAATTTATAGTGGCCTTCTAGTACCTGAAGGGGGCCTAGTACAGGAAAGCTGGAGAAGGACTTCTTATAAGGACATGTAGTGACAGGACAAGGGGAACTGGCTTTAAACTGGAAGAGAGTAGATTTAGATTAGATATTAGGAATAAATTATTCACTGTGAGGTTGGTGAGACATTGGAACAGGTTGTCCAGCAATGATACGATTGCTCCTCCCTGGAGGCATTCAAGGATAGTCTGGATGGGGCTTTGAGTAACCTGGTCTTGAGGTTATAGTGTCCCTGCCTATGGCAGTGAGATTGGAACTAGATGATCTTAAAGGTTCCTTCCAACTCAAACCATTCTATGATTCCATGATTCTGTGTGCTGAATTGGAATCAAGTCAAAATCAACTTCAGCAATTTTTCAGACTAACTTTCCAAGCAACTATATAAGCTACTAATGGAAGTCCAAAGTTCAGGAGTGAATATAAAATAGTAACACTAGAAGGTATGTGGGAGTGGAAATATTTTTTTATTTTTTTTTACAAAAATACAAATATTTTCCAGAAAGAAATTCATGATCTATCCAGCATTAAGAATTCCTTGAATGCTTATGTATTTGTTCACTACAAAAAGTAAGTTCTCAGCAACCTCCCATAACTCCTTTATAGAAGACTCAGATAATACATTTAAAGCCCATTATGGTTTGCAGTACATAAAATACTGGAGATCAATTTTGGGATAGGAATTGAGGAATATGATTTTCAATTAAAGTTTGAAGATGCTGACTTTCTCAAATTCAAATGTATTTGTGGAATCACAGAATCATAGATTTGCAAGGCTGGAAACGACGTGCAAGATCACCTAGTCCAACCATCCTCCCATTAGCGTTACTATCACAAGCTACTAAATCATATCTCGTATCACCTCATCCAGATGACTCTTGAACACTGGCAGGGACAGCAACTCCACCACCTCCCTAGACAGCTCATTCCAGTGCCTGGCCACTCTCTGAGAGAAAAATTTGTTCTTCCTTATGTCTAATGTAAACCTCTGGTACAACTTGCAACCATTTTCTTGGTTCCTGTTTGTTGCCTGGGAGAAGAGGCCAAAACCCTCCTCATCACAACCTCCCTTCAGGAAGCTGTACAGTGCAATGAGGTCTCCCCTGAGCCTCCTCTTCTCCAGACTGAACAATCCCAGCTCCCTCAGCTCTCCTCATAAGACTTGTGCTCCATACCCCTCACCAGTTTTGTTACCCTTTTCTGGACATATGCCAGGGCCTCAATGTCTTTCTTGTAGTGAGGGGCCAAAAACTGAACAAAGTACTCAAGGTGCAGTCTCACCAGTGCTGAGTGCAGGGGGATGATCACCTCCCTGCTCCTGCTGGCCACACTATTTCTAATGCAGGCCAGGATGCTGTTGGCCCTCATGGCAACCTGTGTTCACTGCTGGATCGTGTTCAGCCGAGCATCAACCAACACCCTCAGGTCCTTTTCCTCTTAAAAGATCTGCTGTCAGCTACTCTCAAGTTCATGTGTCTCTTCCATAAGTAACTTCTGTTCAAAAATAAGAATTATAATAATATCATCCAAAAATCATGCTTAACAATGTGGATGGATTATTAAACAACTGTTTAATCCCTGTATTTCATGTCTATATATCATGCATCTTTGCATATATTTTCCTTACTTCTATATCCTATGAATGTTAACTTTTATGACTAATGATTTGAAAAATCTGTAATTGGTCCAATACATAGCTACCTTGATTCTGCCTGAAGACTGGAATATAAGTCTCTTTAGGTAGTATAGCAAATAATTAACCTCATTTCCTCCCCGGGGTCTTCATGGTTACAGAAATAATTTTCAGATTTTTTTTTCTATTACCTCTGTGAATATGAAAGGAACCATATACAATTTTAATTTATTTTCATTTTTTTTAATTATATTTTTCTGAATGTAGAGCAGCTGTGAGTATAGCTTTAGTGGGTCACTTCAACATTTGTCTTACAGATATTAGCTAACGTAAATTAAGTTACATGGTTGCAGGTTAAATTGGATTCTTCTAGCCATGGTTCTTCTAGTTCTGAAATTACAAGTTTCTTATTCTCCCAAGGCAAGCTACTGAAGAAGAATGAGACTGTTCTTATCTATACAAGTAAAAATTATTGATCAAAATCACCATCTGTTTCTGGGAGACTGGATTTTAGTTAATTACCTGAACTTTCTTGCCATTAGTTTGTGCCAACATTCTTATTTATAATAAAGATATATTACTATGTCAAGCAATAGAAGGTTGCCATGTTGCTTAATTATACAAAATAAACATACAGTTAGCAGTTCTGATATTTAATTGATGACTAATTATGAAATCACAAATGTTATAAACTGTGTGAAATTTGTTGGTTAAGAGCTCGTTCCTAACAGTAATTGGCGTGTTCACCTCCTACACAGTGCTGAAAGAACGTACAAACAGCATGCAGAACTTAATTTCCTACGATTTTCCTGCAGTTTGACTAAATGCACAATAAAAAAGCATTGCAGGAAATTGTGTGGAATTAGCATAATTTTCTTCTTTTTGCATCTCCTGCAACTTTCTTTGTCCTCTGCTTTCTCTTTTTTTCTCTGTATTTCTTACTCCAGGTGTGTTTTATTAAAAACAAATAAAATCAGTAATTCTTTTCTTGAAATTTGGGAGAATTTGATTAAAGGAATTACTTTTAAAGTTATTATTTCTTTTGTAGTAGATGCATTTCCTTATATGCCTTTCCTAGTTGGACAATTGAGACCTCCTGAACTTCTCTGATAAAAGTTTTAAGCTTTCCTATCCAAATTATCTTGTCTTCCATAAGAACTTCATCTCTTAAGATACAGTCTTGGTCCTTATAGTAGCCGCACTATGTATTCAAGAAAAACTATGTAGTTGATATTGACACATCTTCTAAGAGGTTTCTGAGTTAAGTATCCTTCACCATCAATAACTGAGTGTTATTTACCTTCTATAACTTTCACATCCTACAGATGAGAGTAATTACACAACTGTTATTTCCAGAAGAGTTCATTTGAAAGATGATAGTTCCAGAAATAATGTACTTGGAGGTGGTCTTAATTCCAGATTAATACAAGATTGGAATGCACAACTGTAAGCATCTGAACAATGCAAGCCTTACAGTTATCCACATTTGTCTAGCATTAGTTTTCATTAAATTAAATTCTCTAGTCAGTTCACTCTTAATTGTAGGCTACAGGATATGATTCTTTGATTTTGCTGTCTTCAAAGAAATACCATGAAAAGCACATTAAAAACTGATGCCATGGAATCACACGATGTATGATTGGGCAGAGAAAAAGGCCTGTAACAGACCACAGTTTTTGCACTCAGTTTGTAAGGCTTCAAGGCAGAAGATTGTTGGGCTTGCTCTGTCAGAGCTTTTCTTGATCTGCCTATAGATTTGTTTTACTTGGTTTAGCTGACAGTAATGTTCTTTAATTGATCAGATGGCTATTGCTAACTTAGTTTGCCTTTGTTTCTCTTTCCATGGTATCACCAGTTTTTTGCAACTCTACACATAACCACATATGTAGTAAAGCAGAAAAACATGTCTGCTACCATTGCAGAGGTCTTGAGAGCTGAGGACTCATTATATGGTGTAGAAGAGCAGAGGCAAACTAACAAATGGAACAGGCTGGTCCTGGAGACCTATGGCTGTAAAGAATTTACTCATGGACAAGTACTGAAATGCAAAGCTGGAGCAGAATAAAACAAGGCTCAGGATGACAAAGAGAACAAAGAAATACTATCTAACAAATATGAAAGTCATTATCTAATATATGCAGATGCAGTGTGAAGGAGCAAAGGTATAAAAAGAAGTGTTTAATAAACATTAAAAAAAAGAGATCCTACGTGGATTCTCAAATAAGACAGAAGAAACTCTTGACATGAATACCTAGTTCCTCATTGGGAAAGGACTGACAACTCCCTGTAAAAGCCCTGAGTCCTTCCGTCCCCCTCTGTATCTCAGAATGACACAACTGATACTTAAAATCTCAAGGAGAAGAGGAGGATGAGCACACCACTGGGAAAATGGGTGGTAACCAAAGAACACGTGTATAGTAATTTTAACTCTATTATTGTTGCTGTAACGTCTTCTATCTAGAATTATTTTCCCATTTTCTGTAATAATAAGCTCTGGACTAATAAAGTCCTGTGCAGATTAAGATTCAAGTAATAATAATAACAATAAAAACAACAGCAACAACAATGAGAATAATTCATTGGCTTTTATTTATACATATGTATTCAAATAAATATATTATGTACTTTCTCTTTACCCATAATGCATGGTTTTGAGCATAACAACTCAAATGAATTATTATATTTTTTTAAACATTGATCTGTGTTGTCTGAAATGACACAGAAGAAATCTAATTTGAATCACCTATGTGATACTACTTATTTGCTGTATAGTGTGACATTACTTTCTTAAACATAGGAACTGACTTAGATGTTAGCCTTGCCACTCATTACAAGGAATCTGAACAAAACTCTTATGGGCTTCAAATGAAATGTTGAACAGTTATGACATAGAGACATGTCATGTGCAATATGTGACATGAAGTATGTAATGTATGTAAACTTTCTTTCCATGTACACATATATATACATGAAAGTATATACATACATGTGTATATTTATGTCTATAGATATGTGTGAGCAAACGGGTGTTGTACACTTATTGCATATACCCTTTTACGGGCTACTTAAATATTTTTATCTATTTCCAATGTGCCAAAAAGATCACACAGGAAAATTTTCTCTCACAATTTTTGGCAGCTCATTTTCAAATTGCAGTGACTTATTTAAGATAGAAAAATTGTACTTTTTATAATATCAATATATAATATTGCAATTTTGCGCATTCTAGCATCAGCTTTCTATCTTCATGATGCTTATAATTATTTTTACTTGACTATATTTTAAATTAAGGAAACAATTTTTAAAACCTGAAAATATTCACTTATCATTTATTACAAATATTGCTATTGACTTCTTTTAGTGAATAATAATTTTGAGGAAATCTTGGAGAATAACCTCAGCCAGGGATTTTTTTTAAATAGTGTTCTAAAACATATAATGTGAAAAATGCTTTTTCAGTTACTTTAAATGTAAGATTTATGGCAACAAAATTGAAAACAAAGTAAAAGATTAAGACAAAATTTTAATAAGAAATTGTATTTGAAG
The DNA here is from genome assembly GCF_019238085.1 of Lagopus leucura. Lineage (NCBI taxonomy): Eukaryota > Metazoa > Chordata > Aves > Galliformes > Phasianidae > Lagopus > Lagopus leucura. The sequence goes on from NW_024962262.1 coordinate 17,081,919, forward strand.
AGCAGCTTATTTCATAACTTTAAAAGTTATTGACTGGCTTTCATCTCTCTTTTCCTAAAACATGAGTTACTATAAATAATTAAGCAAAGCAACTGCATCTAAGTGATCACAGGTGAAGCTAAAATCAAAGATCATCTTTGTGCTAACACAGTATTTTGGTTGAGAAAAACATTTAAGATGAATTGATTACTGTTTCAAGAAAGAGATGAGTGCAGAATCAAAACAGAATGATCCACCCAAATTCACATTAGAGGGTGACACTGCTCTTATTTAAAATGATAACAATATCACAACAAGTTGTTCTTGTTTGACATTTGAATGTTTGCCTCAACGTTTGTGTGGTTGAACTTCACCTGATCTTTTGAATTGTAGGCAGTGTAGAGAAACATGTACCTGTAGGTATAATTTATTTCACCTCAAATGAAATGTCTTATCTTTGTCAGATTAACTGTGCCCTATTAAAAACAAACAAACAAACAAAACAAAACAAAAGAAAAACCAAAACAACAACAACAAAACAAAACAAAACCAAAAAACTAGTTATTTTCCCCACTAATTATAAAAGGAATGTGCAGGGAATTCCTTTAGCTGTTGGTGTCTACAGTGTGAGTGGTCAAGTATAACTAAAATGGAACTCATCAAATTTCTGTAATATGTTTGTACTGTTTTCATATATCTAGTCATGAACTTGTTTTCTACTAAAGATTTAATAGATGAAATAATTCAAATGAAGTTGAGTGAAAGAAGAAAAGATAAACACATCTAAGAAAGTTTCAGAAACTGGAAGCCTGTCTCCTTAGAATATCTTAACTTGAAAATTAATTAAATAAATAAATAAACCAGAGAGTCTCAGTAATTCTTAGTATTTGAATAAAAATTTCAGTACTTCTAAAAAGGTATGGAGAGCAATAGGAGTTGTAAGCAACTGAATACTAATTTAACACTGAATAAATCTCTCAGAGTGAGTAAAATACCATTTCAAATTCGCAAAGTTGTACTCAAAATGCTACATTAAGAATATTCCATACACTGATTCACATAACATAATTTATATTTACAGTAAGAAAACAGGAAAATATTGATTTCAGCAAATGCATTTATAAACTACGTGTAAGAACTCTCAGTTGGACACAGTTAGCTAGAGAATTGAATTATTTCATTAATTAGCTGTTTTCTTTTGATTTCCTTTCCTACTAGCAAGATACTGTCTTAGTGTCTCTATTTCTATCTGGAAGTTATCGCATGATAGTGGAGTACACCAGGATAATAAAGAAGTATTGATTTATAGCGTAGTGCTGGTATCAAAAAAGTTTAAATAGTCATTCTCAAAACTGCAGTTCACTTCAACATACCTCACATTATTGTTGAAACTGTATGTATGCAGAAATTATCCAACAGTAATTCAGGACACAAAAGATAATTGGACTAGCTGTAGAAAATGCTATTTTAATTTATGAAAACTGAGTAGGTGTACAGTGTTAGCCTGTGTCTATCTCTCAGCATCCAACATCTGTTCTCTATTATGTTGTCCTGTGTCCCCGCTTCTCTGAATCTCTTCAGTTGCAGCAGGTCTTATATAATCATTATGTTAGCTTATAAAATGTTGGTGACACTGTTTAAAGTTAAGCGAAAGCAAACCAAATCAGCTATAGCTCGTAGTCAATTGCAAAAATAACACTGTAGCAGTAAATCAGCTGGGAACAGGTCAAGAAAAGATTAGGATGAGCAGGTCTTTCAAGTCTTAGACTGAAAGCTGTGCAAGTTCAGTACAAAGCCTGTGGCCTGTTGCTAGCAGTATTTCAAGTTATAGGGTTATAAAACATAGATTTCTAGTGCTCTTTCAGGTACCAAAGCACATCCTGCCTCTCTCTCAGCTGGGCTATGGTTCTAAGGACTAGGTGGACTATGATTCTATGATTCTGTGTCTGAAAATGGAGATACAGAGGATAGTCAGAATGCTGATACTGACAGATGTGACATAATCAGCGTGAGATCCATTTTCTAGAGGGGTAGCTGGAGACCAAGGAGAGTTCCTTATGGCAGCTAGGATGACATAATGTGCTTGCACTAAAACTTTTATGCATGCAGTCTATGAAGAAACTTCTGAGATGGTAATTTTTTCCACCTAGAGATGAACTTAATGTGAAGAAATTACTTACAACGGTGTTTTCCACACTGATCATACTGACCAGCAAATTTAGACTTGAGCACCTAAATTTAAGACCAAAAAACAAAAACAAAAACAAAAACAAACAAACAAACAAAACTGGAAGAAATTCCATTCCATGCTTCAATTGCAAAAAATTTTCTGAGAATTTCTTAATTATGTCTGATTCATTGGTTGACACTTTTCTCTGAAGTTAATTTATTTTGTTAAGCTTTCAGGTTTCTTGCTAACTCTCTTCTAACTATAATGAAGATGAATTCTTATTGCTCTAAAGAAGGGTTTGAGTAAGCTTTTGAACTGATGTAATGGGATGTTGAATTTCCATCCTCAGGGACACATACAAGCTTTAAAAAAAAAAGATATATGATTTCTGTAAGACATATTTTGAGTATTTGATTCTCACTACAATAATTAATTGAAAAAGCTGTTATCAGGCATAGTCAACATGGGTTTACCAAGGGACAGTCCCGCCTTAGTAGTTTAATCTCCTATAATAAAGTCACCTGCTTGGTGGATAAAGGGAAGGTGGCACATATGTTGTTTCTGAATTTTACAAAGCTTTTGAAATTGTACCTCACATTATCCTTTTGGACAAATTGTCCAGCTGTTAGATAAACAGCTTCATGCTATGCTGAGTGATGAACTGGCTTGACAGCAGATCTCAAAACACTGTAGTTAAGGGGGCTACATCTGAATTGTGGCCAGTCAGTAGTGGTGATCCACATGGCTCAGTTCTAGGGTTAATCTTTTTCAATATTTTGTCAATTATCTAAATGCAGAAGTGGAGTGTATCCTTAGTAAGTTTGGTGATGATACTAAACTGAGAGGTGTTTTTTATTCCTTGGAGGGATGAAGTGCCTTACAGAGAGATTTAAGTAGATCAAAACATTTGGTGATTAGCAACAGAACAGTAAGAGGTTCAAGAAAGTAACATGCCAGGTTCTGCATCTGCGGTGGAGTAATGCTGGACAGGGGTACCTACTGGAAGAAGAGTGGCTGGAAAGCAGTTCAGCAGAAAGGAACCTGAGAGGACCGCAGCAGACTCAACATGAACCAATAGTGTGCCTTGGCAGCCAAGAGGGCAAATCATATTTTATAATGCATTAAATATAGAATAACCAGGAGATAAAAAATAAATAAATAAATGAGATTTTCCTGCTATATTTAACATTGATGTGTCCAGTCTATGAGTATTGTGTGCAGTTCTGGTCTCCGTGTCACAATTTCAAGTTAATGTCCTTGAAAGCAGCCAGAGGATATTAGGCAACATTTCTCCATCATGAGGATGGTCAAACATTGGAACAGGCTTCCTAGAAAGATGATTGATTCCCCGTGCCTGTTACAGTTCAAGAGATGCTTGGACAATGCTCTCAATAATATGCTTTAACTTCTGTTTAGCTCTGAAGACGTCAAGCCATTAACTATATGATTTTCAAAGGTCCAATCTATCTGAACTATTCTATTCTATTCTATTCTATTCTATTCTATTCTATTCTATTCTATTCTATTCTATTCTATTCTATTCTATTC
>NW_024962262.1:17085625-17111081 GCF_019238085.1 Lagopus leucura
TCTATTCTATTCTATTCTATTCTATTCTATTCTATTCTATTCTATTCAACTGTACTCTACTCTACTCTACTGTATTCTATTTTATTCTAAAGAGAAGCTTCAAATCCATCAGGACTTTCTCATAGTAACGGGCTAATCTTTCCAAAATGATAACTGAATTATGAAGTCCTTGCAATTCGAAAATATATGCCTTAAAGAAAGAGGCAATTGGTAATGCTCAACTTCGTTTTTGAAGGAAAGTCTACTCCAGAAAATAAGAGTTAGTCTATCCTACAATTAGTTACCCAGACACTCTAAAACAGTGTAAATGGAGCAGCTTTTCTTGTTTTTTAAATACATTTTAACATTTGTTATTGGTTTTGTTGTTTTTTAAAGAAAGTTATTACATAAAATTTGGAGAAAAGAGGAGAAGCTATTCAGGAGACTGAAGAAAGCCAGCTTCATTTCCTTATTATTTTCTTCATTTCCTTTCCTTTCATCTCCCACATCTTCTTTCTCTGCATTTACTTTCCATGAAATAGAAGATACTATCTGTCTTATTTCAGAATAGGATAAAGATATTCAAAAATGTACAAGTCTCAAAATCATATTTACAAATTTCTTGTGAAAGCTATATATTATACATTTGAATTAATTTCTTTAAAGCATGTTGCCTTGCAAAGCTCCTCCATTTTGTGATTCTCGTTCTTTATTTATTTATTTAGCATGTTGAGACTGATTCTGGTGAGAATGAATTTTCAGAAATCTTCTGGAATACCAAATAAGAAAAAAAGTATAAAATAAAAAATAATAATAAAAAAATCTAATGGCTTTTGTATTTTGAAAACTGTATTTAGTTGGAAAATTAAAAAAAAAAGGAAAAAAAAGAAAGAAAGAAAAAAAGAACCTTGAGAGATTTTATTCAGAGAGAATTTAGAGAAAATTTAGAGAGAAACACAACTCAAAATTACTCAAATACTTTATCAACAAAAAGTATTTTTTGCATGAAAGACCATTCTCAAAAATAGTATGTGCCCTATTTCAGAAGCAAAGGTTAAACTCACAAAGTAAATCAAACATCAAAAGGCCAAAATGCTAGAGACAGATATTCATTTCTTATGTTGATATCTGTGAGAGTCAGAGAGAAAGAAATCCTCTCCTCTATGAGAGCTATGAATTTTATTTCTGACAACCACTACAGTGAATCTTTGCTTTTATATGCGTGGACTTCCCCTCTGCACCAGAAATGTAAATATTGCTAAAGGTGAAGCAGAATGAGAAGCGAATGACTTGGAAGGCATAAAACAAATTTGAGTTTTATAACATTGCCTTCAGCATGAGAGCATGTGTTTGGTATCCAAACTGATCATCAGCTTTATGGTGTCCAGCTGAACTGTACAGCATATGCTTAGAATATGGCAGAGTTTAAAAGTCAACAAGGAATTGTGAATTTTCTTTCCAGTATTTTAGAAATGTATTTAGATGTTGATTTTAGAAGTAATGTAAAATAAAATATAGAATCATAGAATTGTAGAATCATAGAATTGCTCAGGTTGGAAAGGACTTTGAAGGTCATGAAGTCCAACTACAACCTAACCACCCTAACTCTAACAACCCTCTGCTAAATCTTGTCCCTGAGCACCACATTCAGTTTTTAAACACATCCAGGGACGGTGACTCAACCACCTCCCCGGGGAGCCTATTCCAGTGCTTAACAACCCTTTACATAAAGAAGATTTTCCTGATATCCAACTTAAACTTACCCTGGCACAACTTGAGGCCATTTCCCTTCATCCTGTCACCTGTCACCAGTGAGAAGAGACCGACTCCGCTCTCTCTATAATCACCTTTCAGATACTGCAAGAGAGCAATAAAATCTTCCTTCAGCCTCCTCTTCCCCAGACTAAACAACCCCAGTTCCTTCAGTCACTCCTCATAGGGCATATTCTCCAAGCCCTTCATAACCCTTGTTGCCCTTCTTTGGACCTGCTCCAGCACCTCAATGTCCTTTCTGTACTGAGGTGCCCAAAACTGAGCACAGTACTTGAGGTGGGGCCTCACCAGTGTCAAGTACAGGGGCAGGATTACTTCCTTAGTCCTGCTCACCACACCATTCCTGGTGCAAGCCAGGATAAATACTGCAAAATACTGTATTGCTCTTTGTGGACTAACTTTCTTAATTTTTCTGCTTCTTTCTATGTAGTTTTTTTTTTTTTTTTCTTTTATATTCTTAAAGTTTCTCATTATCTCAGAGAGATCACTATGTGTCCACAACTATGCATAGGAGTCCTATGATAACAAAAAAAAATTAATCTAGAAATATATTTACAAAAAATTATCTGTATCTTATTTAAATTTATTAGACTTGCTTCTCAGATTTAATTCTGAGGTATTGTACACACAGTGCCACAGATACTTGATTGCCTGTTAATATTAGCAGGTTTCAGTGCTTGAATGTGGTCAAATATCCACAGTGGATTCATGATTTCCTGTCAGCTAAGACCAGTATATAAACAAGTTTATATTACCTATATGTAGTTCAAATGAATTAGAGTCTTCTGTTGAAATAGCTTTGAAAATTTATATCTCTTATTGAGTCAGGACTGACCACATCTAGATAATTATAGAAAATTCTGAAAATATTTTTAGAAAATTTATACAATTAAAAATGATGAAACATTTGCATCTAAACTTTTGAGATCTAACTCCTCAAATGCAAGTGCTGATAATTCTGTAATCGAGGCAGTTGAATGATGTGAGTCAAGGTTTGTGGAGAAAGATATTTTATTAGGCAGATGTCAGCAGAGAAAACAGGCATTTGAATACAGCATTTCTTATTCATGCTTGGTGTTTGCCTGTCATGTAGGTCTTCTCTCAGTCTGAACAAAAAAGCGTGAGGAACATTTGTTATGCTGGAAGGCGATTCTGTCATACAGAGGCACCTGGACAGGCTGGAGAAATGGGCTGACAGCAATCTCATGCAGCTCAACAGGGAGCAGAACAATTGTATCAGAGAGAAAAAAAAAAACACGTGTATCTGTGCACCACGATGGGATTCACCCATCTGGAAAGATGCTTGGCAGAAAAGGACCCGGTGAACATCAAGCTGAAAATAAGCCAGCAACATGCCCTCAATGTAAAGAAAGCTAACAATGTTTTTGCCAGCACTAGGCAAAGTACTTCCAGTAAGTCAAGAAAAATGATCCTCTTTATTCAGTGTTGTTAATGCCTGGAGTTCTGTGTCCAGTTATGGGCTCCCCAGTAAAAAAGAATTTAGACACAATGATGAAAGTCCATGTGGAACAAGCTGAGGGCCAAGAAAATATCAAGGGACTGTAGCACCTCACCTGTGAGAAGAGGCTGAGAGAGTTGGGAGTGTTCAGCTTTAAGAAGAGGAGGCTCATAGGAGATTTTATCAGTGTGTGCAGATACCTTGAGAGAAAGTGTAAAGAAAAGAGCCAGGCTCACTTCAAGGATGCCAAGTGACAAAACAGGAGGAAATAGGTGTAAACTGAAACACAAGAGGTTCTGTCTAGACTTCAGAAAACATTTACTTGCTCTATGAATAACTGATCACACATTACCTAGATCAGTTGTGAAGTCATTTCCTTGGAGATCTTGAAAAATGGTCTCAGGCAGTCTGCTCTGGGTGTCTCTACTTGAACAGGGATTGAACCAGATGACCTCCAAAGTCCCCTTCCAGCCTCATGTATTCCATGATTCTCTGAATTAAGATCAGAATAGAGAATACTGTCATTCACTTTCAGACAGCACAAGAGTCTATGTAAATTTGCTATAAAATATTGCTATGGGTAGCACAAAATGGATTTGAGGTTTGAATGTAGTCATAAAGAAAAACAAGTGTCATTTCATTATTAAAATTTCACCCTTGAAATATATCTGTTCATCACCTCATCTCAAAATTCTGTCATCTGTGTTCATTGAAACGGACAGTAATTAAATTCTCTATAAATTCTTCCTCTTGTCTTTCTTTCTTTCTTTTTTTTTTTTTTCTTTTTTTTTACTTTAATGTGTAGAATATTTTTTCTCATGTAAAGTTCTGGAAAGCAAAACACTAATATCATTCACATAATTCCAGAAGAAGACTATAATGTTATTGCTGGATTTTAATTAAACCTTATTATTTCAGAGTTCTACATAAGAAGATAACATCTGTAATGCTATCTATTCTCATTAGAAGCCTTTCACATGAAGCATATACAATGATTTTCACTTTTGTATAATATATATATTAAGTTAATGTGACCCACAGCTATACACAGTGCCTTGTAGCTGTCTGCATTTTGCTCAGGTGGACATTCTCTGTTTATCGACCTAATAACCTATTTGGGGAAAAAAAGGAAAAAAAAAAAAGAAAAAAAAAAAAGAGAAAATAAAATAAAATAAAATAAAATAAAATAAAATAAAATAAAATAAAATAAAATAAAATAAAATAACAAACATAATTGGCTATGCAATTTAAATTAAAAATAGGTCATAATAGCACAATACACACAGTTCCTAATTCTGCATAATGGATTATAAATTTAAAAATTCAAATACCTTATGTTTTGACTGAGATTTTAACGAGAACAGAAACTGGCACAATATTAATCAGTATGACTCAATTTCTTAAATGTAAGAGGGAACAGAAGAGGTGAAGATTTAGAATCTCAATACATTCTAATTACTGTGAAGACTGAAAAAAAGTGATTGTATTGGGTCTCCATCATCCAATCCTAAAGGGAAGAACTCTTATTTTGTCAAGCACTTTCAATAATAAAATACTCTTTTGCTGAGAAGTGTGTAAACTTTTTTATGATACTTTGGCAAACATTCAAATTTTTCATTTTATATAATCATAGAATCATTTGAGTTGGAAGGGTCATGTAGTCCAAGTTCCCTGCAGTGAAGAGGGACATCTACAGCAAGACTGTGTTGCTCAGAGCCCTGTCCAGCTTGACCTTGAATGTGTCCAAGGCTGGGGCATTCACCACATCTCTGGGCAACTTGTTCCAGTGCCCTTATTGCAAAAACAGTGCTATTTCCAGTGGCCTAACTTAGAGTGAGATCTGTATGCTTAAGGGATATGCTTAGGTCCTCCAAGAACAACATGGGCTAAGTTAACTTCTTCATGATTCTATTAGCTGTTAATATTTTATTTATTTTAATATTGTCAACCAAATTCACCAAAAAGATTCAATACTTGTTAATAAATTGGTATTACCAATAAATCATAAGAGACATTTAACATATTTCATTCTTAACAAATACAGAATTGTCTTCTCCTGAAGTTCTGAAAATAATTTATTCTAAAATATTTTACTAAATTTAGTAATTCACTAAATTAATAAAATTCAATAACTAATACTGCATTATGCTTATAAAAGGCTTGTATCTATCTTTGTTACATGTAGTTGTACTCATCAATGGTGTGAATTGTATCAGCATGGATTTAATAATGATAGACATAGAGCTTTGATGGTGATTTTTCTTTTTTTAATACCTTAATGGAATAAAATGTAATGGAAATTTATGTAATTTTTACATGCATGCAATTTCTTATGATCCATATTTGATGATCTTCAAGCAAATGGTATTGGAAATTTATTGTAATCATTGTGAGGTTCATGTTTCATTACTGAAGTAATAACACAGACTCTCACTAATACTACTTGGTTTTTCTGACTATTATAATCTCTTTTCAAGTTGCATAGAATTGTTTGATATTTCCTAGTATCTCTAGACACTTCATCATCTTTGTTGCCCTTTGTTTATGGAATCCTCATCCTTGGAGATTTCTAGGTTTAACCACCGATGACATGGAGCGACATACAAGCAGAAGAAAGTAAGATGTAGGTGAGAATTATCTATGTTCTTTCAGCAACTCTAAACATATCCTGTTATGTGGAACAAACTGAGCTGCATGATATCTAATCTTTTCTGTTTTATAAAGCACTATCATACTATCTTGTCAGGTTTTGAACCTAAGATGTAACACTGCAGCATCATAATGCATCTCTTCAAGATAAGTGACTCATACTCTGGTAATCATGTAGCAGAGATGTTGTAGTTGTACCTTCTACACCTCCCACACATTATATCAAGAACTTCAACTGCAAAACAAACTAGATATCATCATAATCTATCAATATAAAAATAATAAATGTGACCCATTAGACTCTTAGTTCAAATGATTTAAAGTGATTATAATTCAGTTACTTTAGAGGGGATCAGTTTTCATTAGAGTAGATGGAAGTCATTCTGAATTACTGTATGGAGTTAACTAGATCAATCTACACCCGTGACACAGGGAGCAGTAGGCCACTAAGCCCCACCCTGGCCCCACAAAATGGGAAGGAGAAGGGAAAAAAGGTAGGGAGATGGGAGCTGAGCTCAAGAAAGGAAAAAAATGGTGACAACGATCTATGGGGAAGAACTTACTTTACTTACTATATTGGAGTGCAAGATAACACAATATAATACAATCTAATTGAAATTGAGACTAATAAATCAAAATAAAATAGAGAGAGACTTCCTGAGACGGTGTCAAATCTGAAAAGGTTGGTACGGCTAGGAAAGCACCCTCCAACACCCCCTGCAAGGCAGTAAGAGACCACCCAACCCAAAAGGACCAGATCTCATGACTTCTATGATGTACAGGGACAGGTACCTGGAATTGGAGCATTAACACTTTAACTCCCAGTTCACTACATGATGTTATGATGTGGAATACTGAAAACCAAAAATCACAAAACCATGACAATCACGTGGTTCAGAATCTAGATATTACTTTCCTGAATGGATACCGTTAACAGTGTTAATGGTATAAAAATAAGACTGTATAAAGATAAGACTGTATAAAAATAAGACTGACTAATGTTCTGACTGTAAATTTGCGATGTATACCCTGAGATAACCACTAAGGGTTCTGTTGCTGCATCACTGGCATTTAGAGCTGAGATACTCCAGAAAAATGTAAAAAGCTCACCAATACAAAACAGATGCTTTGGGAGATTTAGATGATTCCTTGTTAGATCACCTGAAGACTAGTTGTGATATTTAATATAAGTCAGATGTCTTGAAATTCTGGCCAGATGAAATGAATACATAAGAGAAGAATTTGTCTCACTTATTCTAGGTCAATAAAATAGGAGTATTAAAATTCTGAAATAAACAAAAATCCAGCCAGCACAGTCAATAGAATCTAGAAAGCCATGGATCTTGTCATTCTCTAAATACCAGAACTCTGCTGACATGATTTCCATTAACTGTAAAGTAAGTCTATGCACCTTCCCTAGAGGCAAATGTCTAGACCTCAAATGAGATGTGATAAATCTCACCCTAAATTTAGGAGGAAAAAAGAAAGAAAGGGAGGAAAGAAGGAAGGAAGGAGAAAGGTTAGTTACCTGTTATATAGAACAATTTTTAAATGATTATAAAAATCTAATGTAGAAGTAGAGCAGATATATTTTACACTTAATAGCCTACAGTCATATCTGGTTTCAGAGAGTTTAATAAATACATACTTTCATATATTTAATATTTTTGGCAGTGGACAAAAATGACATGGATGACAGCACTGAGTGCGCTTTCAGGAATTTTGTGGATGACAGCAAGCTAAATGATGTGGTTAACACTCTGGATGAACAGGATGACATATAAAGGGATTTTGATGAAGTTCAGGGGTGGGCCTGTGCAAACCTCTTGAGATTAAACAAGGCCAAGTCCTGCACCTGTACTGGGGCAAACCCAAGCACAAATAAAGGCTGAGAGGAGAACAACTGAAAGCAGCTCTGTGGAGGAGGACTTGGGGGTGTTAATTTATACAAAAGTCAACATGAGCTGACTGTATGCTTGCAGTCCAGTATCCAGGACTGATGGGTCAAAGGAGATGATTCTTCCCCTCTACACTCTTGTAAGACCTCACCTAGACTACTGTGTTCATTTCTGAGGTCCCCAGCATAAGAACAACATGAATTTATTGGAATGAGTCCAGAAGATGGCCATGAAGATAACCAGAAGGCTGGAGCATCTCTCCTATGAATAAAGGGTGAGAGAGTTGGAGTTCTTCAGCCTAGAGATGAGAAGAATCTGGAGAGACCTTGTTTCAGCCTTCTGTTGCCTATAGGAAGCCTACAAGAATGCAAGAGAGGGGCTCTTTATAAAGGAATGTAGTGAAAGAACAAGTGGTAAAGGCTTAAAATTAAAAGAGAATAGATTTAGATTAGATATTAGGAAGAAATTCTTGACTCTGAAGGTGGTGATGCACTAAAATAGTTTGCCCAGAGAAGCTGTGGATGCATCATCCCTGAAATGTCCAAGGCCAGATTGGATGGGGATTTGAGCAACCTGGTCTTGTGGGAGGTGTCCCTAACCATGTAGTGAGGTTGGAACTAGCTGATCTTTAAGGTCATTTCTTGAAAGATATTTATTGAATCACTGAAACTTGATGCTCAGAGAGGTGATGAATGCCTCGTCCCTGGAGACATTCAAAGCCAGGCTGGAGAGAGATCTGAGCAATGTGATCTAGATGTAGATACTTCTTCACTGCAGGTGAGTTCTATGATTCTGTGAGATATGGGTAAACACTCATTAACATAACATCTATTTACTACATATATATATGTAGTATATATATGATATATATATATATCATATAAATATGAAGAAAGAAACAGTCACTGTCCAGATTGTACTTTGAATTCTGAGACGTCTACTGTACACATGGCTTGTTTCAAAGGCTAAAACAGTCTGTGATCACCTTCCAAAGTGCTTCAAAAGCAGTCCAATAGTATTTTTAGTACTGAAAATGCAAAATATTTTTTCAGTGATCTGTATGGGAGAAGTCAGAGGTTAAATGACGACTCAAGTAATCTGAGAAGCAGAATTGTTTTCCAGTTATCTCATTTTTTTTTCCTCTGTCATGAACAAACATACAAATAACAAAAAACAACCAGTATTTTAACAAAAGCCAAAAGAACAGCAGTATCTGCATTAAATTCTGAAAGAATAATATAAGTTCAGAAAAGATGTTGACAGCGTGATAAGAAGGCCAGCATAAACTAAACAGTAAGTGATGAAAACATCTTGAAAAAACTTCAGAACAAAGCAGCTGGAGGCCAAGGTTTATGCACAGGCATTCTCAAGTGACACTAAATGTATATCTCAATGAAATCTTTATATAACATGTTCACTATTGTCTGCATGATTTAGATAGATGAACATTAACCAATATGACAGAGGAAGAGAATATAATCAGGAAAAATGTATGCTTTTACTATCTGTACTTAAAGAGATTTATTTTCACAGGAACTTTCACAGGACTTACATCATACCAGAAAAAGGCACTTTTTGTGAATTGGATATCTAAAAAATGGTACCCCGAGTATCTGTCTATGTACATCTTTACACACTCTTTATATTTTTATGCACTTTATTTTTACACACTTTTTATATCACTTCCCTTCTACTGTATTGTGCAGCACTTAGGAACTGATCTATGTTAAAATGCATGACTAAATGGGAAAAAAGGGGAAAAAAACAGAGGTGTAATGACATGTTAAACTAGTTGATCACAGACTTTATACATTACAGTAGTGCCTAATGCTACTTTCCTTGTGAGAAACACTACTTATTTGTTTGTTTGTTTGTTTATGACTTAGACAAGTTTTACTGCCCTGAAGTTATGAATTCTTACTTCTCATGAAGAGTGGGTTTCTGTGATGACATAACTACATGGAGAAGAGAAAAGCCACTGAGGTTCTATCTGGACTTTAGGAAAGGTCTTTGACATGGTCCCACACAACAACAATCTCTTCAAATTGGAAAGGTATGGATTTGACAAGTGGACTGCTAGATCGATGGGGAACTGATTGCAAGACCATACCCAGAATGTGGCGATCAGTGGCTTGATGTCCAGATGGAGATCAGTGACAAGTACTGTTCCTCAGGGATCAGTACTGGGACAGATACTCTTCAACTTCTTCATCAATAATATGCACAGTGTAGTCAAGTGCACTCTCAGCAACTTTGCAGATGATACCAAGCTGTGTGGTGTGGTTGACATGCCAGAGGGACAAGATGCCATCCAGAGAGACAGTCTTGAGCAGTAAGCCTGGGTGAACACGATGAGGTTCAACAAATCCAACTGCAAAGTCTTGCACATGGGTTGAGGCAACCCTTGCTGTCAGTACGATGTGAGGAATGAAAAGATTGAGCGCAGCCCTTAATAAAAGGACTTGATGGTACTGGTAGATGGCAAGCTGGACACAAGCCAGCAATGTGCCCTTGCAGCTCAGAAAACCAATTGTATCCTGGGCTTCATCAAAAAAGGTGCGGTCAGCAAGCCAGGGAAAGTGATCTTGCCCCTCTTTTCTTTGCTGGTAAGACCTCACCTGGAGTACTGCATCCAGATGTAGAGTCCTCAGTACCAGAAAGACCAAAAGATCCAAGGGATGGAACAGCTCCCCCATGTAGACAAGCTGATAGAGCTGGGGCTGATCAGCCTGAAGAAAAGTCTCTGGGGAGACATGATAGTGGACTTCTAGTATCTAAAGGAGGGCTAGAAGAAAGACCCCCTTTAGCACAGTCTGTTGTGATATAACAAGGGGAAATAGATTCAAACTAAAATAAGAGACATTCAGATTGGATACAAAAAAAAAGAAGTTTTTTTTTTTTTTTTTTTTTTTTTTTTTTTTAGGGTAGTGAAGCACTAGAACAGGTTGCCCAGAAAAGGGGTGGAGTCCCAATCCTAGTGTCCTTGAGACACAGAATGCCAGTCTGGAAGGAGCTCTGAGAAACCTGATCTATCTGTAGATGTCCCTCTTCATTGCAGCGGAGTTGGACTAGATGATCTTTAAGGGTCTCTTCCAACTCGAATGATTCTATATGTTCACAGTCACATAACACTTGAAACATTATTTAGGCATCTTACACACACAGATGAACAGTCAAAGCAGGGTTTCTTCTTCTGTTTTGTTCTGTTTTGTTTTGTTTACTTTTTTTTTGTTGTTTTGTTTTCTAACATTACAATTAAATATTATATTTCAAATTAGGAAGGATACCTCTCGTCAACTCAAAACACATTGATCATACTCCTCTTGATCTACTTACTTTTAAATAGTTGAATGTTACTTTTGTTTCTTGTTCTCTAAACAGCAAAACCCCAGCTCCTTCAACTTATCCTCACTCTATTTTCTGAGCCTAATAATTCTCACTACCCTCTTCCTGAACATTATTTCTCTGCTGAAGGTAGACATGCTGAATAGAAATTATTCCCATCACTTCAAGTCCAGAATTCATCAAACAATCTTGAACGAAGACAGTGAATCCGATCTTAATCATA
Organism: Lagopus leucura; assembly: GCF_019238085.1. NCBI lineage: Eukaryota > Metazoa > Chordata > Aves > Galliformes > Phasianidae > Lagopus > Lagopus leucura. Next base: position 17,096,952 of record NW_024962262.1, read on the forward strand.
TCTCCAAGTGCACAATTCTGCATCTGGGTTGAGACAATCTCAAGCATAGGTACAGGTTCAGTGGAGAATGGCTTGAGAGCAGCCTGGAGGGGAAGGATTTGGAAGTGTTGACTGATGAAAAATTCAGCCTGAGCCAGCAATATACACTTGCAGCCCAGAATGCCAACTGTATCCTGGACTGCATCAAGAGAAGCATGACTGGCAGGTCAAAGGAAGTGATTCTGCCCTGCTACTCTGTTCTTGTGAAACCCCAACGGGAGTACTGCATCCAGTTCTAGAGACAAAAGATCAACATTGAACACTTGGAGCCGGTCCAGAGGAGGCCACAAAGATGATCAGAGGACTGGAGCACCTCCCATATGAGGACAGGCTGGGAGTCAGGGCTTTTCAGCCTAGAGAAGGCTCTGAGGAGACCTTATAGATGTCTTCCAGTACCTGAAGGGGACCTACAGAAAAGCTGGGGAGGGACTTTTTATAAGGGCAGGTAGCAACAGAACAAGGGGAAATGGTTTTAAACTGAAAGAGGGTAGATTTAGACTAGATATTGGAAATAAGTGATTTACTGTGAGGGTGGTAACACACTGGAACAAGTTGCCCAACAAGATGCTCCTCCCTGGAGGCATTCAAGTCCAGGATGGATGGAACTTTGAGTGACTTGGTCTGGAGGGAGGTGTCCCTGACTGTAGCAGAGAGGTTGAAAATAGATGACCTTAAAGGTTCCTTCCAACCCAAATCATTCTATGAATCTATGATTCTATGTTATTGGGAAAGATTATCAAAAAGGCTTTGATGCCTATACCCTGAAAATGATAAACTGCTTAATGGTGAAAGGCTTTCTTTTTTTTTTTTTTTTTTTTTTTTTTTAAGAAAAATTACAGATGGTAGTCTGACTAGACTGAATTTGGTTCATGTAAGTAGTGAAAAGTATTTAAGGCTGAACACAGAAAGCAAATACATATTAGCGGAATAATTATCAAAAGAGAAGAGTGTGGCAGTTATAAACTCATGAGAATGGCCATAAAAATGTAAATTGAAATTAACTGGGCAAGTGAAATCTACTGGGAAAGATTTCTGAGTTCAAAAATAGGCTCAGAAACTCTTAAAAGAGATTTTTTTTATTTTTTGGACACACGCTGTCCCCACACTTTGCAGACAGAAGGAAGTCAAAATAAAAGGAACTAAAGAAACTAATATGGCTACACTCAGAGATCTTTATTACTGAAGTCAGAACTTGAAAAGGAATAATTCAAAAGTGAATTTTGGATGCACTGGTAATACAGAAATCTTAGATATAAAAGCACCAAGGTAGGACAGAAACTTAAAAATATCACTCAGATTTTTTCTGTCTCTCAATTTCAAAAGTTAATTGAACAATATACCCTTGCTTTACTAATATTCATTGTGCCTTAGTCAAATGCATGTAGGTCTCTCATGTAAATGTGCACATACTATAAAATGCACAGTGGACACTTTAGCTAGTATGTCATGCTTATTTACCTTTAGGTTACTTTGCTTTCTTTCATTTTTTGTTACTTTTCTTTTTTTCCACTAACTTGCAATACCAGAAATAATCTTTTCTTCAAGGAGAAAGCAAGCAAACAAATCAACAAGCCAACTTCATGCCTAGAGGATTTCACTTATTTGAGACTTCAATTTCTAATGATTAATTTTAAATAAAATATCTGTATGTTGTAACAGTAAAATAAATGAGCTATTCTACATTCATTGGCAACACAATAGGCACTGGTTCAGGAAGATGTGCAGATATTTCCCTGTTTTTCATTTAAAGGATAATCCATTTCTATCAGTGATATATTGATGTTTTCTCTGTTCACCAGGTGCTTTACTAACTATTCTCATAGATGTAGAATTCATGTTCATTCATTTCATGAACTTTTCAGCTATTTTACAGTTATCTGTATTGTGACAAGAATACCTGTCAGAAATGTTTTGTTCTTTTATTTATCTTAGATCTAGTTTCTATCCCTTGGTATTATTTAGCTTTTTTGCTGTTTCGCCTTTTTTGTCTTCTTCCTGACAGTTATCAAAGAGCTCTGCTTCCCAGTTCCAACATGCTCCAGGTGTCTTTAAAAAGTTTGATAGAGTCAAAACAGATAGATGAGCTGACTCTAGTCTTGGCTCATCACCTCTTTTGCTTCTCTGCACACCTGTAAATATCAACTTCTCACTGAGGTTTTGTTTTTAGTGGGGGAAGGAAGGATGCTGGAACTTCTTTTCCTCTGAATTTCCCTCCTGAATATATTCTGATATCTTTCTCCTTCTCCTTCTTCTCCTTCCCTTTCCCTTTCCCTTTCCCTTTCCCTTTCTCCTTTTTAAATAAATTAATTTATTTTCAAATTGGTAAACAAATAAAGGAAAGCTGCCTGTGTGGATTACCCATTCAGACTGGACAAGAAAACAGGAGACAGCTGAATCAACTACTTTAACACTGCGCAACCTTCAGAAAAACAGAAAAACTACTTTGCTGTTGCTCTGCATGTTACTGTACCTGTTCTTGAAGGAATAGGAATATATATATTTTTTTTTCAGCTGTCATCTTCCACTTGCATTAAGTGATTTAAATTGACTTTCTGCTATGGGAAACCTAAGTGGAAGCTAATTTGGCTTATATGTTTGTGCTTCTTTAACTTCAGTCTGGATGGGTGTATATAATACTCAGCAGGAATATGTCCTGTTTTTACCAGCAGGCAGAAGTTGTTTATGAAATGACATTTTCAAGTCTGATTAGAAGTTCAGCTTTTCAGAAGTAAGAAAAAAAAAAAAAGAGTGAACTGCAGGTAATGTTAATGTTGTCATTTTAGAATCACAGCTCTTCACCAAATGCTATTGTTCCTGCTCACAGCAGGCTGACAGACCAGATACAGAAAAAATAATAAAGTTGTTGTATATGTTTATGACCAGTACATAAGGCAGGTGAACTGAATAAAAAGAGAAAATTATATGCCACTAATCCCCAAGAGAAATGCCAAAAATATATATAAGGTGTGAGGAAATTGGTTCTTTACTATAGAAAATTTAGGCGTATAATGTACCTGTTCTCAATGCAGTACTTCTGCAGGAATCACATCCACTGTATCCATTGCATTTTGTAATTCCTAAAGCAATGGTTCTTTTCTCTCTCACTTTTGCTCTCTCCATTTATATTGACACATTAATTTTTATTTCAGTTCTACATCTTAAGGTTTCCCTGAGACCTACTGTCTATTGTTTAAAATTTCTTAAGTAGCATGCTGAGCAACCAGAAACTAGAAAAGTAGGAATAAATCAGACATTACCTTTAGACAACATTTCCTCTCTATTTACCATGATTCATATTGAAAGCAACCTAGACTACATCTCAAGTCCTGAACAGTGATTAATTTTGTGTCTTTGGATTTTTAGCTGAGAAACTCAACTACAGAGCCATGTATATACAAATATCTGTATCTGTGAAACTACTTATCTTTAAATACATAGATATATAATTTGTTTTTATGTACATGTATGCATTATGTATGTTTGCATGTATATATACAGACATATTTACATGTTTGACTCACAAATAATGATGTAAGATACACTGTCTTCTTTCCTGAGATACATTAATTTCCAGATTGGTGCTTTCTAACTATGCAGGAAAATAAGCATGATTTTCTAGGAGAGTTACTGGAAATATATTTATATTTATATTAGATTCATTTAATTTAAGTTTATTCAAAGCTCAAAGCTGAGATATTTACAGATCTACATCATTTTCCAGGAAATCATAACATCAGTGCCGATCTTCAGTTCAATTTCATTTAACAGTGAACTATAGCTACCTCTCTCCTGCTTGCCACACTACTAAATACAGCCCTGTAATAAAGCAATTATTTATCATAATCTAAATTAAGATGTGTTTGTGATATGCATATTTTTTATAACTGGTCTTTTGTCTTTTTTAAGGAGTGTGGATACATAGGTAGCAGACTGGAATTCATTTTTCTCAATATCATGATACACTGATTTGGGTTCTAGAACTTTCTCATGGGAAAAGATCTGAATTTACTTCTATAATTTAATACTGTATTAAAATGTGTGAATAAAATATTACAACCCCTCTGTGAACTTAGCTCATATTTATGAAATAAATAGCTACCCTGCTGTATGTCAGATTTCCCTGTGCTGTAAAACCTGTAATAGAAAACCATAGTGTTTATGTTCACTAATGGATATATAGGAGGCAATAGAATTAAAAGTGCTAACATCTAAAGTTAGTTTAATGAGTTTAGGTCTTTCACGATGAAGCCAGGTAGAATTTAATAGCAAAGTACTGAACAAATGACTGTACAAGTAAGAAGAGTTCAGATCTCCTGTTAGTATGTTCCAACATACTAACTAGCTGGAAATTCTGCTGCCATGTTAACCAAAGTCAGATCGAAGATTGCCCATCACCAAGGGTAGATTGTGCCTGACCAATATGGTGGCCTTCTACGATGGAGTGACATCTTTGGTGGAGTGAAGGGCTCCACAGCCCTTCGGGGGAAGGGCGGTGGATGTCATCTACCTAGATTTCTGCAAGGCCTTTGACATGGTCCCCCCACCACATCCTTTCTCTAAATTGGAGAGGTGTGGATTTGAAGGATGGACTGTTCGATGGATTAGGAATTGGCTGGCTGGTTGCAACCAAAGAGTTGTGATCAATGGTTCTGTGTCAGGGTGGAGGCCGGTCACAAGCGCTATCCCTCAGAGGTAGGTCTTGGGACCAGTGATCTTCAACATCTTCATCAGTGATGTAGATGATGGCATCAAGTGCACCCTCAGCAAGTTTGAGGATGACACCAAGCTGACTGGTGTGGTCGATACATTGGAAGGAAGGGAAGCCATCCAGAAGGACCTGGACCGACTGGAGAACTGGGCCCATGAAAACTTAATGAGGTTCAATAAAGCCAAGTGCAGGGTGCTGCACTAGGGTTGGAGCAATCCCAGGTATTTACACAAACTGGGGGAAGACCTCCTTGAGAGCAGCTCTGTGGAGAAGGACTTGGGAGTCCTGGTGGAGAAGAATCTGGATATGAGCCAGCAGTTTTGCCGGAGGAATCCCAGGCATCCATACAGACTGGAAGGAGCAGTTCCTGAGAGCAGACCTCTAGAGATGGACCTGGGAATCTTGATAGATGAAAAACTTAGCATGAGCCAGCAGTGTGCCCTTGTGGCTCAGAAGGCAAATGGTATCCTAGGCTCCATCAGAAGGGGGGTAAACAGCAGGGACAGGGAGGTGATTGTCCCCCTCTACTCTGCTCTTGTGAAGCCCCATCTGGAGTACTGCATCCAGGTCTGGAGCCCCCAGTACAAGAAAGACAGCTGTTGGAGAGGGTCCAGAGGAGGGCCATGAAGATGATCAGGGGACTGGAGCACCTTCCCTACGAAGACAGGCTGAGGGAGCTGGGCTTGTTCAGCCTGGAGAAAAGAAGGCTGTGGAATGACCTCATTGCAGCCTTTCAGTACCAAAAGGGAGCCTACAAACAGGAAGGGAATCAACTCTTTGAAAGGGTAGATAACAGCAGGACAAGGGGAAATGGTTTTTAAGTTGAGGGAGGGGAGATTTAAGTTGGATGTCAGCGGGAAATTCTTTACAGAGAGAGTGGTGAAGTGCTGGAACAGGCTGCCCAGAGAGGTTGTGGATGCCCTGACTCTGGAAGTGTTCAAGGCCAGGTTGGATGGGTCCCTGGGCAGTCTGGTCTAGTACTGAATGTGGATGTTGGTGTCCCTGCATGTGGCATCGAGGTTGGCGATTCATGATCCTTGAGGTCCCTTCCAACCCTGGCCGTTCTGTGATTCTGTGATTCTGTGTGCAATCTTTTTAAAGTCTATTTCTCATTGCACATTGCTAGTAATGTTACACCAGAATCTCCTTTCTAATAATACAAAGGTATGTTATATGTTGAATGTATTAAGTTGCAGTGCGTTTTTTTATGCCACCAATGGGTAAAACAAAGTGAATCAAGGTCTACTTTTATACAAATTTAACAGGCTTGATCCAGGAGCTCAATATTACGTGAAACAGTAAGAAATATAATTACATGTTTCTAGTTTAAAAAAATATTTTGGAAAATAATCATTTACTAAATGTATATAATGCAGTAAAATTGCAAATTTAATCCCACAAGTTTTACAGCGTTGCTGTAATAAAGTTACTCCTTTTTAGAGCAGTTAAGCTAACTGCCCTACTAGTATAATGAGAAAGTCAAAGTGACCTTATATCAGACAATAGGTGAAGTATATTCATTTATAATTTTCAGTATTAATATAAATTCTATGCAATTTTAATAAATCATATACTTGCATGAATAAACTTAGTTTTTCATGATTTCAACTAAAACAGCATCCAACTTCTGATTTGTACCATGGAAAATATTTTGTCATGAGTTATTTTAGAAAAAAAAGAAAATTCAAAAATACAATATTGATAGTATAGCATCCTTTTCTTTTTTGAGATACATTTTTTCAGTAGTTAAATATCCAGTTCATATTGTAAAGGTACATGGAAAGTCTGCGCACCTGCTTTATGACTTCAGTACAAATATGGAGAAGTCTTATATGGACTTGGTAACTGAATAGAAGGGGGAAACAGGAGGAAAGTTAGGATTTGGGATACTCTAGGGGCGTTTGGGGGACAGTGAAACTTAATGAGGAGAATTCAGTACAAGGGGGTTAGGGAGAAGCAGAGGTTGGTATACAGAGAGGAATATAAAAGGGATCCATTGATTATAAAACAGGGTTGGTCAGTATATACATCTGGCTTAGCAGTGCACTTGATTACTATAATATTTCCTGGAGAAGAGGCTTAAGAGAATCTCATCCATTTATATATAATTACCTGATGGCAAGAAGAAGACAGTTCTGGGACCTAGATGACATCAAGCTGAGAGTGAGTGTTGTGCCAGAGAGGAGAAAGGCACTACAGAGGGACCTGGATAGACTGGATCAATGGGCCTCAAGTTGTGCCAGGGGAGGTTGAGGTTGGATATCAGGAAAAACTTCTTTACAGAAAGGGTTGTTAAGCACCGGAATGAGCTCCTCAGGGTGGTGATTGTCACCTGGTGTTTAGAAACCATTTGGACTTGGTGCTCAGGGACATGATTTAGCAGAGGGTTGTTTGAGTTAGGGTAATGTGATTATGTTGTGGTTGGACTTGATCTTTAAGGTCTTTTCCAACCTGAGCAATTCTGTGATTCTATGATTCTATTCAGCGGTGCCCTGACAGAACAGGAGACAATGGGCACAAACTTAAACTGAGGAGAGTCCACCTGAACAGTTATTTACTGCATGGGTAACAGAACACTGTCAGAAGTTGCCAACACAGGTTATGGAGTCTCTCTCCTTTGAAATTTTCTGAAGCTATCCAGACATGGTCCCAGGCAAATAGATCTAGGTGTCCCTGCTTGAGCAGGTGGGTTGTAACAGTTGAACTCCAGACATTCTCTTCAACCTCAGCCATTTTGCAGTTTTATGATGAATCAGATCCTGACTTTGAGTGCTCTTATAAACTGTATTTTGAAACTCATCTGTCTGTACAATTGCAAAGTAACCTAAGAGCACATACAGAATAAGGCCGAGTATAAAGAAACAAAAATGGAGATGAAAAAATCTAAAACCTTTTAAGTCAGACTCCATAGTCATATCTTTTTAAAATGCAGAGTGGAATACAAATCAGCAAAGAATTTCTTGCAGTCAGTTTTGGAAAGGCCAAGCATGGAAAATATGAACATGATAACCTCTCGTATATAATGTGCATGCTAATTGCTCATATAAAATGCTTTCTATAATAATCAGACAAAATAACTGGAATATGAGGGTGATATCTCAATGAATCTTGTTCAGTCTCATCCAATTGCTTATGTAATTCTTAGATATGCCAACCAGTTTAAAAGCAAATTAACATTGTGTCATTTCTGTTATACAAAACTTGAGTCAAGTGGATTGCTCTCCCAGTGTGTCCTGAATAACACGTTGGCTTATTCACTTCCAAAGGAAATTAGTGATTTACACTGCTTGAAAAAATAATTTACTATGTGATTAGATTTTTTTTAGACAGATACTGATCTGAACGCTTAAATGAATCATCATCATTTCAGGCTGCTATGCTATGTAGGGATTTGGTCAGGATCACACAGGCCCAACTGGAAGTGGACTAGGGTCCAAATCAAATCAAATAAAATGTGAAAGAAAGAGAGTTTGCAAAACTGAAGCCCATTTTCTAATGCTAAAGGTGAAGCAGCCAGAAAGCAAAGAGGAAAATATCTCATGACTCAACAGTCTGTTTTTTTCTTTCCCTCCAAACAGAAAACAGAAATGGAAAAATACAGTCTTCTGGGAGTTGTAGTTCATTCCTCTCTTCTGAGACTAAGACACGAGAGATATTGACAGTTCACAGAACTGCAGCATTAACTCTTCAACTCCTAGTGCACTGCATGATGTTATGATGTGGAATACCAATGAAAAATCATAAAACCATAACATTCCACCCATTATTCCACATCACCACATTATGCTTTATGGCTGTGTGGTACGGTCAACACACCAGAGGGATGGGATGCCACCCAGAGAGACCTAAACAGGCTCGAGAATTCAGCTCAGGTGAATCTCATGAGGTTCAACAAATTTAAGTGCAATGTCTTGCACCTGGATCACAGCAAAACACTATTGATACAAGCTGAAGGATGAAAGGAATGAGCAGAGCCTTTCAGAAAAGGACTTGATTGTACTGGTGGATGAGAAACTGGACATAAGCCAGCAATGTGCCCTTGCAGCCCAGAAAGCCAACCGTATCCTGGGCTGCATCAAAAGGAGACTGGGCAATAGATCGAGGGGGGTGATCCTGCCCCTCTGCTATGCACTGGTGAGACCTCACCAGACATACTGCATCCAGGTGTGGAGAGACATGGAGCTGGGGCTGGAAAGTATCCAGAGGAGGGCCAAAAAAAGATCCAAGGAAAATGGAACACTTCCCCTGTTATGACAGGCTGAGGGAGCTGAGGCTGTTCAGCCTGGAAATGACTCCATGGAGACCTGTGGGTCTCCCAGAAGGAGTATCTAAGAAAGAAGAAGGTGTGCACTTTCTGTTGTGATAGGACTAGAGAAAATTTAAGATAGGAGAGTTAAGATTGGACATATGAAAAAAATTTTCTCTGAGCAACCTGGTCTAGCTGTAGTTGTTCCTGTTCATTGCAGGGGAGTTGGACTCAATGGCCTTTAAGGATTCTTTCCAACTTAAACTATTCTATGATTCTGTGGTCATTCACAGTAGTTACTATAAACACTATCATCCAAGAGTGTTATAACATGACTCTGTTCATTTTCAGTCAATATAAACAAACAAACAAAAAATCAACTATAATTTTTCCTTTTGAATCATAAAAAAAAAAACAAAGTAAAAAAAAAAGTTTTATTTTCATCTTCACAGCTCACGCAATTGTTAAAATTCATACATCTTTGCAGGGTTGAATCTTTTTGCCGTGTTATATGCGTTTCTTTGCGTGGAGAACTACATGATAGTAATGTGTAATTATGATATATTATAAAGAATTTTACACTACTGGCAAGGGAGACAGTTTACATTAGCTGCAGAGCAATCTGAGATATCCTGTAATTCTTCTGTCATTAGCTACACCACTCTGAACTTTTTTTTGTTGTGGCCCATTTGCCATGAGGTAAACACAAGTAACAAAACCTGCGCAAAAAGTGATTGTGATATAACAAATGTGGGGAATTCCTGGTCGATTTTTTCTTAAAGAAAGATATACATCTGGGTTAGATTAATTGCCCATTATGGTTGCCTGCCTCCTTCCACTGATGATAAAGGGAACCACAACACTTGAGTTAGATTAGTTGTTTATTTTTTTCCTTAAAAGATGAAAACGATTTCCAACAACAAGAGAAAAAAGATTATTTAAGATTCAAGTAAAATCAATCATATAGGCACTTCAGGATACATTTATACATATTCCAGAGCAAGTATAGATAGCATTTCAAGTAACAAATGAAGACTGAAAATTAATTTGCTAGTTATTATATGCTTTTAAGAGTTTCTTACATACGTCCAGTTGCAAATTTACTAGTAGTAGTGCATAAATAACATTTAAAGAAGCTTACTAAGATAAATGTCAGGTCTGGTTAGAAAGTCATGAAAATGAAGGATGAAAAAGCTGTGTTGGAAAAGGAACAAGTGCAGTATTTCACTAGCATGGATGTGTATCAGGAAAGTTCTTCTTGGGAGAAGGGCATACTGGCCTCTGTGCAAATTGGGGCTAGTAATTCGATGCACATTCCATGATGACAAGAATTATCATTTAAAACCAAGATACGGCAAATGTTTATCATATCAGGAGGTGAAATGCTCTTCATAAGTACCCAGGCCTGATGTCTGGGTATCTTTCCACAAGGCCAGTGGGCATGGCTGCAGCTTTCCTGTTGGCAAGTCTAACCACGATATAGCTTGTAAACACCCAAGTCAGGGACATGGCTGGCCCAGGCACGATGCTTCCTGCAAGAGCACCCATGTATATTATGCCGCTAGCTTCATGTCAAATTTAAGAACAGACAATGAAATAGCCTTTCTTCTCTTTCCCTAGACAGGATAAAACGTCACTGGTGGAGTCCAGTCCAATATCCAAGGGACACTGGTTGTACACCTAAGGACACTGCATTTGTCCACTTCTTTCCCCTTTGCAGATTCAACAAGTAGTGAGGCTGAACATGTCCTACAGCAGACACTGACAGGACTGGTCACAAAGACTGCTTTCAGCAGCAACCGTATGCGGTGCTCCCACAGCACCATCACAGCCCAGTTCCCTCCTCCCCTTGGGCTCTCAGAGCAGCAGATCCTTGGTACAGGTTCTTACATACACCTCCAGGCTCAACATCACGCATATATGCATGGGTGCCTCAAGCACTGGTACCGTCTCTGCCTGCCAGTACACTGAGTGGACCCCAGACCTCCCATCCACCCCATGGGTCCCCTATTCACTGGTTGCTCTAGCATGGAGTTTGCCAAGGAATGTACATCCCTGGTGCCTCTGAAGCCAGCTCCATGTCTATGGCTGTGACACACATCCCTGCTCTTGATGTTTTTACACCCCGCCCCCAGCAACTGCTTTGGGGACACACACTGTTCCTGTCCCATGGGCTGGCAGCTGAAGACCCCACCTACACTCGAGGAGCTGGCACTGAGACCCCACTGGTTCCAGCAGCTGCCACCACAGGTTGGGACATCCCACCCAGCTTGGCTGCAGCAGCTGGCAGTCAGTCTTCATATACATACAGGTCCCACCAGGAGCTGGCATGGAGTCCTTGTAGCACTGAACTTGAGATAGGGAGTGAGATTACACAGAGATAGATGAGAATAGGACAGAATGTTATGACCAAGTGCAGTGCTCAGCCAGACACTGATGAGCCCTGTTCTACAATCCACTGGTCCCTTTTATACTCCTATCTGTCTGCTAACTTCTGTTTCTCCCTGATCAGTTTCCAATTAACTTTCTTTATTAAGTTTTACCATCCTCAAGACGCTCCTGAAATATCTCAAATCCTTACTTTCTTTTTGTTTTCCTCAACTAATCAGTTACCAAGTCCAGGTTGGCTCCCTCCAAAGCTGTGAATGAATGAATCAGAAACAAATTTGGAAAAAAAAAAAAAATAATAATAATCACAGACTGACAATTTTTAAACCTTTTACAGCCACGTAAAAACACACAAAAAAAATAAATTTTTCTTACAGCAGATATTAAAATATTGCTAAATTTCATCATATGCTTTTGTTACTGGTAAGCCTGTCTTATGAGTTATTGCTAACACAAAACAGAAGTTAAACAAAAACATATCAATACAAACAATGCGGATAAAAAGGTTCTTCTAACATATAAGTCTACTGAATACTTCTGAATGACTGATTTTTTATTTATTTGTTTGTTTGTTTTTAACAAGCTGTACAGTTTATCTGTCAAAGGATGAGTCCTGTACCTTCAAGATATAAGGGAGACGGAAACAGGCTGCATGTTTTCATCAGTTCGGTGGAAGAGGTGGATCATCATCTGATACTAATTGTCCAGGGACAGACCCAGGATCTTTCTCAGTCTCTGTTAAGATTAAATGCAGACACTTGATATAACAGCTGCATGCTAATAAATCAAGATCTTGGCAGGAGGCAGGATGGAGTAAGTTCATCTGTAGATTGAACAATAGCAATTGAGTTATAAGGTATTTCCTGGGGCTCATTGATCATGGGGAAGGAAATAAATGCAGGTAGTCATTATTCCCAGGAAACTGTTCTGATGATTTTATTCTTTTCTACGCATTTCTAAATGTTTCTTGACAAGGTCAGATAACAAGTACATGTATATCAGGATGATAAGCATCTTATTGATGCTTATGGTAGATGTTCTGAAGGTTGTTAGTACTTTTATAAGGTGAGACTGGGAAAATAATCTGTAAGGTATTTATTTTTGCAACAGTTATTACTATTTCATTGGTATGTATAAGGCCTTTCAGGAAAATTAATGTACCGTTTACTAACAAACCATTTCCTGTAAACTATCTCCTGCATCCTATTCAGCATGTAATTAATATTTAAACACCTTTTTCCCCTTCTTTATTTTTGTATTGTTTCGGAATGGCAAATATTTTTACAGCTTGAATAAAAATAAGCTAGAGTCCTTAAATTAATATTTGTGTATATTTTCTGAATATCTGACTTCATCTGTTTTTTACCCTTCGGTGTACATTATTTTTTCTGCTTGCATAAGCATGATTTATTAATTGAATGAGGCATAACTTGAAATTATCAGTACTAAGAGATAAGAACTGAGAGATCATTTTAAGATTCTGGGATTCTGAAGGAAAAAAACAAACACAACAACAACAAAACTTAATACATTCTTGATTCAAAACCATTGAATGAAATAGAAAATGTGTATCACTATTAATAGGAAGGATAGAAAATGTGAAATGCATTGCAGACATAACTGTACAAAGCAAAGGACAAAAAAAAAAAAAAAAAAAAAAAAGCAAAAGCAATAAAAGAAAGAAAAAAATAGTCACAATGGACTAAATATGCTTAATCGCTGAGGATCACTGTCCCGGCCAGAAGCCAGAAGCCAGAAGCTGAGGAGCTGTCCCGGCCAGAAGCCAGAAGCACAGCGACTGACCGTGAGGTGTGGAGAGATTTTGGTCAGCTACCTCATCCAGGCAACCCTGAGATAACAGAGCAGCCCAGCAGCTCTCGTGAGAGCAGCTGACGTGAAGTGGGCGTTGCTAGGGCAATGGCTCTGCGTCCACGCCCTCATGCTTTGAAAAAGCCTCAGGGATGGAGGAGTCAAATCAGGGTGTGTGAATCACGTGGGGTGTTTTAATGAGGAGAAACCGTAAGCCACCCATTCCATGGGACATCACAGTGAGGAGGGCTGTTATCACCGTGAAGTGAGTGATAAGTGTGGCTTGGTAACGGGGCGAGGGCAGTGCCTGCACTACTGGCAGCAGGGCAGGGCTGATCAGTCGCACCCCTTTAAGGCTATCTGGATAGTGCTGGTGAGTCTGCTGGTTTGATATAGCTGCACTCCAGTGGAAGGGGAAGGAAAAATTTGGACACAGATAGAGGTCCTATGTTCGCATAAAAGGAAGACTGCAGCCAAGAAGAATGTGGAGACCCAGGCTGAGGTCCCGTGCACATATGAAAGGATAGCCAATGCTAAGAAAAATGTGGAGACTCAGGCTGAGGTCCTGAAACAAGATGCTAGTGTGCAGGGCACTGGCTGTAGTGAGTCCCAGAGCCTGGCCTTTGCATAGCTAGGTCCTAGAGACAGGACTTGTAAGATGCGATCAGCTAAGTGACTTAGCCCTGTGGTTGGCCTGAAGGAGGAGGTGGAGAGGCTGAGGAGCATAAAGCAATGTGAGAGTGAGATGGATTGGTGGTACCAAGGCCTATCGGCCCCGAGATCTTGGCAGCCAGCTGAGGCTCCACATGGAGCACATCACTCCCTGCTGCCTTGCAAACAGGTGGCAAAGGGGAACTGGCAGGCAGACAGTGCTCCTGCTACAGTGAGCCCCCTGTTGCTTTTCACGCCCGTACCGAATTTCCCGGGAGACCGCAGCTTG
>NW_024962262.1:17111091-17126694 GCF_019238085.1 Lagopus leucura
GGGGGGGTCTCGCAGTTTCGCAGTTGCTGACAACAGCCCCCAGTCCTTTCCTTCCCCCTAGCAACAGTAGTAAAGAATTGGGGTGTGTGGGGCAATGGCAAAAACAGTGTAACTCTCTCCCAGAAAGGCATCAAATTGATATTCACTAGACAGTGGTGGACCCCCTGCCCTGACATTGCCGAGCAGGGCAGGGCAATTTGAGAGAGGAGGAAGAGTGGAAACGGATTCCAGCTTGGCGAAGTGGGTATCCCTCATCGTGACCATCCTCAGCTCATCGGGTGTCTCTGTGCAATAGGTTTGCGGCCCTGGAACTCGAGGGAGTGGTGAGTGAGGGTGTGGAGGAGGTCCACCCATAAGTTTGCCTCAGGTGGAGCCTCAAGACTGCCTCCACTCAGAAGGACAGAAGGGTGGTTGTCATAGGCAATTCCCTTCTGAGAGGAACAGAAGGCTCTATATGTTGGCCTGACCTGACCCGCAGGGAGGTGTGCTGCCTCTGTGGGGCATGGGTCAGGAACATTTTTGGAAACTTCCTAGACTGGTTTGTCCTTCTGATTATTACCTCTTATTGATAGTTCAGGCTGGCAGTGATGAAGTCACTGAGAAAAGCCAGAGAACTATCAAAAAAGACTTCAGGGGACTGAGGCAGGTGGTTGATGGAATGGGTGTGCAGGTGTTTTATTCTTCTATACCTTCAGTGGGCAGGATACTGAGAGGATCCAAAACAACCACCTCATAAATAAATGGCCTAGAGGTTGATGCAAACACAGGAATTTTGTATTCTTTTGACCATGGGGAAATTTACTCGGCACCTGGCTTGATGGCTGCAAATGGAAGTACCCTCTCTCTGAGGGGTAAGAGGATCTTGGCCGAGGAACTGGCAGGACTCATTGAAAGGCCTTTAAACTAGTTATGAAGGGGGAGGAGGACAAAATAAGGGCTGCTGGGATTGAGCAGGTCGTTTGAGGGCTCATACCAAACTTGATGGGCAAAGAGGGAGAAGTACAAAGGGATGGACTAGGGCAGGGGGATGCTGGAGATGCTGCTGTTCTAGGGATTCCTAGATCCTCTATAAAGGCAGAAAGACAGAGAGCCCAGCTGAAGTGCCTTTATACCAATGCACACAGCCTGGGAAAGAAGCTGGACAAGTTGGAAACTGTGATGTGCTTGGAAAGTTATGACCTTGTTGCTGTCACGGAAAACATGGTGGGATGACTCCGATAACTGGAGTTTCACCATTGAGGGATACTGGTTCTTTAAAAGGGATAGGTGAGGTAGGAAGGGTGGGGGAGTTGCCGTCTATGTCAAAGAGTGGATAGACTGTGAAGAGCTCCCTCTGAGAAACAGTCAGGAACAGGTTGAGAGCCTGTGGGTTAGAATTAGGGACGGGACTAATAAAGGCCACTAGTGATAGGGGTTTACTACAGGCCACCTGATCAAGGGCAGACTTGACAAGACTTTCTTGCTTCAGACGCAGGAGGCATTATGCTCATAGGCTCTCGTCCTGGTGGGGGACTTCAACCATCTGGATATCTGTTGGAAAGACCACACAGCAAGATGCAAGAGGTCCAGGAGGTTCCTGGAATCCACTGATGATAACTTTCTGGTCCACGTATTGGGCAGATTGACCAGAGGTGAAGTGTTGCTGAACTCCCAGCGTGGGTTGGCAGCAGCCTGGGCTGTAGTGACCACACCCTAGTCAAGTTCATGATCTTGAGGGATGTGGGCCTGGCAAAGTGTGGCATCAGGATCCTGAACTTTAGAAGAGTGATCTTTAAGCTGTTTAAGGAATTGTTAGCCAAGATCTCTTGGGACGCTGTCCTTAAAGACAAAGATGTTGAGGAGAGCTGGGTACTCTTCAAGGATGCCTTTCTGAGAGCACAAGAGCTCTTCATCCCTCTGAATAAGAAAGCAGGTGGAGGAGGTAGGAAACCGGCATGGCTTGGCAAGGACTTGCAGGGCGTGCTAAGGGCAAAGAAAGGTGCGTACAAGCTCTGGAAACAAGGGTGTGTCACCTGGGAAGAATACAGGGATGCTGTCCGGACTTTCGGACGTGGGATCAGGAAAGCCAAGGCGCAGACAGAACTGAACTTGGAGAGGGACACGAAAAAACCATAGGAAGGCATTCTACAGGTACATTGGCCAAAAGAGACAGGCCAAAGTGAGTGTACCTCCTTTGGTAAATGTAAAAGGAGAACTGGCTTCAACAGATGAAGAGAAGGCTGAAGTACTGAATGAGTTCTTTGCCTCAGTCTTCACTGGCGGCCAGGATTCCAGTATTTCCCATGTCCCTGATCTCTGCAACCCTAAACCTCTAGGTGGGGACTGAGGTAGCAAATCCTGGATGACATGCTTGATCACATGAGGAATGAGTGTGTGATCTGAGAAAGCCAGCGTGACTTGATCACGGGAAGGTCATGCTTAACAAATCTGGTGGTCTTCTGTGATGGAGTGATGCATTGGTGGGCAAAGGGAAGGTGACTGATGCCATTTACCTGGACTTGAGCAAGGTCTTTGACATAGTTCCCTACCACATCCTTATCTCCACATCAAAAAGATGTGGACTTGATGGGTGGACCACCCAATGGACAAGGAGTTGGTTGAAAGGCCACAGACAGAGAGCGGTCATCAATGGTTCTATGTCCAGGTGGAAGCTGGAAGCAGCGTCCCCCAGGGGTCTGTCCTGGGACCAGTGTTCTTTAACATCTTTATCATTGATATCGACAACGGAATAGAGTGCACCCTCAGCAAGTTTGCTGACGACATCAAGCTGAATAGTGCAGTTGACACAGTTGAAGGAAGGGATGCCATTGAGAGGGACCTCGACAGACTTGAAAGGTGGGCCCGGGTGAACCTAATGAGGTTCAACACAGCAAAGTGAAAGGTTTTGCAGTTGGGCAAGAAGAATCCCAGGCATTTATACAGACTGGAAGGAGCGGTCCTTGAGAGCAGCCCTGTGGAGAAGGACCTGGGGGTCTTGATAGATGAAAAACTTAACATGAGCCAGCAGTGTGCTCTTGTGGCTCAGAAGGCAAATGGTATCCTAGGCTCCATCAGAAGGGGGGTGAACAGCAGGGACAGGGAGGTGATTGTCCCCCTCTACTCTGCTCTTGTGAAGCCCTATCTGGAGCCCCCATCCAGGTCTGGATCCCCAAGTACAAGAAAGGCAGCTGTTGGAGAGGGTCCAGAGGAGGGCCATGAAGATGATCAGGGGACTGGAGCACCTCCCCTATGAAGACAGGCTGAGGGAGCTGGGCTTGTTCAGCCTGGAGAAAAGAAGGCTGTGGGATGACCTCATTGCAGCCTTTCAGTACCAAAAGGGAGCCTACAAACAGGAAGGGAATCAACTCTTTGAAAGGGTAGATAACAGCAGGACAAGGGGAAATGGTTTTTAAGTTGAGGGAGGGAAGATTTAGGTTGGATGTCAGGGGGAAATTCTTTACAGAGAGAGTGGTGAGGTGTTGTGGAACAGGCTGCCCAGAGAGGCTGTGGATGCCCTGTTCCTGGAGATGTTTAAGGCCAGGTTTGATGGGACCCTGGGCAACCTGGTCTAGTATTACATGGGGAGGTTGGTGGCCCTGCCTGTGGCAGGGTGTTGGACCTTCATGATCCATGAGGTCCCTTCTGTCTTGTCCACTTTATTATAAATCCTAATCAGGGAGACAGGGAAGGGAAGGAGAGTGATAGAAAAGATAGGAAAGAAGCAAAAATTGTGTAAAGCAGGGATAGTCACCACCAGGATCCAGCAGTGGTCCCGTTGCATGACGTTTTAAAGTCCGAGGCAGAAGCAGCGGGGGGTGGGGAGGAGAGAAGCAGCACGGCCGGCCTTGGGCAGCAAGCAGGTAGCAGGAGGCAGTCACAGAGCCAATCCAGGAGGAAGCAGCAGCACTCAGGCAGCAGGCCCAGGAGAGTAGGTCAGCATGTAGGAATTCCGTAGTGTGAGGAATCTGATGTCAGACACCTTTTCTTCTACTTCAGCATGCAGGCATCACTTTGTGAGGAATCTGTTGTCAGAAACCTATCCTCATGGTTTTCGATTCCTCTTTTATCCTACTTGTTCTCCTGCCTGTGTGACATCCTTGGGTGCTTGAGCAAGAGTCATGTGAGTACCCCCTGAGATGGCCATCATCCTGAGATAAGTCCACGCAAAAGACCGCTTCACAGCTATTTAGCTGCAGCTCATCTCTCTCCTTGCTCCGGCCTTGTACATCTGTGTCCCACAGACAAAGGATTTCACAACCCTTGCCCAGGACTTGTCTCCAGAGAAAGTTCTGCAGAGAAAGAATTTCACAACCTTTGCCCAGGACTTGCCTGGATTTGTTCATCTGTGTCCTTCAGACAAAGGATTTCACAACCCTTGCCCAGGATTCGCCTGGACTTGAACAAGTCCATCTGTGTCCCCAGTAAGCTTTTAGACACTGATGTTAATAGAATAATATCTTACACCGTACACCTATCCAACCCTGGCCATTCTGTATGTGATTCTGTGTGACTCTCTTTTCAGTTTAAAACCTATAGACAGTCAGAAAATGAAACTGATTATGAAGTTTTATATATCAGTCTTTATTTTTGATCCTGGAGTGAACTGATCCCTTTTTAAATCTAAGTTACACTGTATTACATTTAGCTGAAAAACCATTGGGAAATAGATTGCTAATATATAGGCAACAGTAGAGATCATCTTTAGGATGATCTGAGCCTACACACGCTCCCCTCAAGTACTGGAAGACCACAATGAGGTCTCTGTGGAGCCTTCTCTTCTCCTAGCTAAACAAGTCAAATTTCCTCAGTCTCTCTTCATGAAAGGATCTCCAGTCTTTTGATCATCTTTGCAGCCCTCCTTTGAGCTGCTCCAACAGTTCTTTCTTGAGTTGGAGCCCTCAGGCCTGCATGTAGTACTACATACGGTGTCTTAATAGGGCAGAGTAGGGGTGGACAATCTCTTGTCCTGCTGGCCAGCTCTCTTTTGTTCCAAAATTCTTTCCTAATATTTTGTTCGCTTGTTTTATTCTGCTGAGCACTGTGTAGACAATTTGGGAAGATGATTCACTAGATCCACGCGGACACCAATATCATTTTCCTGAAGTTGTAGCATCTAACTGTAAGTATGTTACTCTGTAAGTTTGCTCCTGAAATAGAATATATGCATTGTAAAAAATGTGATATGAAGATCCACAAGTTAATAGAAATCCAACACAAGATGTAATACCACATAGACTACTTTGGACACCTTAGATTCAGTGTATATACCTTTGCTATGGTCACACAAGTAATGCATGATCAGGTTAACTGGTCAACTGGAACAGGGCCTACAGCCAGCCTTATAACTCTAGGTCCAGTCTTAAAAGCTTTGTTTGTTTTGCTAGATTTTAAGCCCCTCACAGCACGATCTGTGAGTCACATTAAATTAGCAGATGAAACTACTCTAGCCCTAATTGTGAAGGTTACTCCCAAGCAGACCTTTTTGTCTAAAGCCACAGAAATCTGTTTTATCTCCAAAAAATGAACTAAGCAGTCTAGTTGATTTGGGTTTGGCGTATATGCTGGCTTGTTTTTAAAATGCATAAAGCTGAGGAGAAAATTGAGCACTCGGTCATTAACCAGCTAAAGGATAACCATTGCCAAGTGAGAAGGAAGAAAAAATGCTTCAAAGTTAGGAAAAAAGCTGACTTACTCAACATTAACACCACATTTGTAATGAAGAAATGTTAACATATTTAACTTCAGATTTTGTTTGTTTGCTTTGTAGTATTTTACCAGATAGGAAGGTTCATTAGAGCTGTGATGCCTCCCGTGCTAGCAAGTGGCTCTAGAAATGCCACAAAGGCAAATTTCTCTGGCATGAGAGCAAATTTATGAAACCTCAGGCTCATCTTAACTTCCTGAAGATTTCTTGCCATTAGACAAAACAACTGTAAAGGGAAGGATTTAGTTCTGCTCTTATTTTTTGTTTTATACTTTGAATAAGGAAAAGTGATCCTAGAGGGATAGAGGAAGACTTAATTAAGAACAGGGTGTTATAAAGCATGTGAAAAATTAAACCAAAAGAATAGTTTTCTGTATGGGGAAAACTTCCTATGCAATCCTGTAGTGCAATGCATTATGTATTATTGTTCTTAAGCAAAATTATTATTTATAATTATGCTTGTATACAAGTACATAGTATTATATATAATCATTTATAATTATAATCATGATTATATTTAATTATTGCAGCCATTATTATAAAAAGTCAGAATATTCACAAAACTAATCATTATTCAAATACTTTTTTTTGTTTTTTTTTTTTTTTTTTCCCTGGTCTTTGATCATGTGGATTAAGCCAAAAAACATTTTGAACATCTTGAAAATTCTGAGCAAAAACAGCTATTGAATAGTTGGAATGCAATATCAGTTCTGTCACAGTATAGAGAGCAGGATATTGTTTTTTTCTGAATGCACTGCAAACAGCTCTTCTTGGACTTGAATACTATATGCTGCCAATTTTTGCTGAAGATTTAATATCTCTGTGTGACATATAAGGTATTTTTCCATCAAATTCTTGATAATGTAGTGTTTATTCTGTGTATTGCACACTCAATGGTTGAGATTATTGGATATATTATTTTACATGTTTTCAAACTATTTTAGTTCCTTCTTCCTTTTTATGACAAATAAGTATATATTCAACATGTATTCTTGACTCTTGAGTCCTACTGTGGGGTTGTTTGACACAACTAGCTGAAGATCTTTTATAAAGAGTATCTAAACTATGCAATTAAGATAATGTGTCAGTGATGATGTGAGGAATATCTAATCTCTGGAATCACTCTTTCTTACTATGGGGAATAAATCACCTGCTAAACCATTAACAATTGAGACAATACATTGATGTGAAATGTTGATTTCTAATATATCTCAGTGTGAATGTTGGGACATTAGTCCATAGCAATTTCTGCAAAGATACATACCTTTCTGAAGGAAATCCAAACATTAAACTTCCCATCGCATCTTTCGTGATTATAATATTCAATTTATGTTCAGTATCTTCTTTAAAATGAAAAAGCTTGTTAGTTTCCCATTTTTCTTTTTCTAAAATAGTAAAAGCAATTACAGTAGTTGTCATTCTTATAGAATAATTGACTGTCAAATTTAATTTGAAATGCAAGTCATTTTAACTCATGCAGTTCTTACATAGTTTAAAATTCCAACAAATCCTTTAAAACTCTTGTATCAAGCATAAAGGAATTTTCTTATATATTTTTACATGTGAATTCACTTGCAAAATTAAAATATTTTTAAATTGAAAAATTAAAATATTAAAAACTATACAGCCTTTTAAACAATATAAATTCCCATTTTTCTATACTATTATCTTTTGTGGACACGTTTAAATGCTTTTCACAAGTCCAGAAGAATAAAACACTTAACTGTATAATGTAAGTATATGACTTGTCACTCTGAGACAGCTGATAGGAGGAAACCAAAATCTGTGCACACAGACCTACCCAAACACTTTGCTGTTCCAGAAATGGCAATGGGTTTATGTCTGTAGACTGCTTAAAGTGCAAGAAGAACACTATCAATCTGCCATATGGCCGTGTTGCAGAATGCTACTACACCAATATGTTTTCCATGCCCTTTATTCTTTTAAGAATTGCCACCTGTTATGAAATTTTGTTTGTAATTGGATGTTGTTTATGCTCTTCCTGTAGGAAAAAATCATCAAAGCAGATTTTCAGTTATTAAAGATGATTAATCTACTTTCTCTCTTTTCTTCTTGAGTGAGAATCTGTATCATTAACCTAGAAGTATATAAGACAGAAAGCAACACTGCCTAGGGAATCATTCCGGCTGTTATCTGTATCTTGAAATAAGTGGAAAAATTTGTATTGCACTTTTTCAAAAAAAATTATTTACTCTCACACTGCCTTTCTTTTCATAAGTATTATTCAATGCAGCATGCTTTTTTGTTTAAATGGTGCTCCTTGCAGCTACCTCAGCAGTCTCTCTCCAAGAGTAACTTCTCACAAATTCTGCAGAATCACATGAGGAGCTTTATGAAACATTATTATAAATTAATTGCTCTAATATCTCCCTAATGATTTTCAATTTGTTGATAGATTGTGTCCTGAAGCATATAATTCCTTGGAGCAAATAATTTAAAAACTGATGTTTTCATTCTGTCTCTGTACGCATTTTCACTGTGTGTGGTGGACTGAGCCCAGCCAGAGCTAAGAATGCGCCCTGTAACTTACTCACTCCATTGTATCACAGTGGGCTAAGAGAACTGGAAAACCAAAAGCTGAAAATTTATGGGTCAACATTACAACAGCTGGTTTGGGTTAAGCCTGGCGGGCCACTAAGCACCACACAGCCATTCACTCCTCTGCAGTGGGATAGAAGTGAAAAAACTCGTGGGTCAGTGTAAAGACACTGACAAAGGCAAGTTTAATAGGCAAAGCAAGTAGAGGATTTTGTTCATTGCTTCCCTTTGTCTTGCAAATATTTGCCAGTTCCAGGAAAGCAGGGTTCATTACATCTAACATTCATTTGGGCAGAAAAACACTTAAACCACAGACATAGCATTCCCCCTTGCCTCTTTTTTTTTTTTTTTTTTTTTTTTTTTGTAGATATTGCTGAGCATGGGATCATGTAAAATGGAGCATCAAGTGTCCCTTCAGTCAACTGGGGTCAGCTGTCCTGACTATGTCTCTTTCAAGTTTCTAGCCCACCTCAACATCCTTGCTTCATTGGAGAGTCAGACTCTGTCAGCACTGTTTCAGTCAATACTCCGTGATACAGCACAGCACAGGCTGCTGTGAAAACTGCAAATTCTGCCCACTGTGTTAATGGCTCACTTGTCTTGGAAATCCACTACACTGTTGGCTGTGGTTCCCACTTAGGAAAATTCTACTAAAAAAAAAAAAAAAAAAAAAAAAAAAAGAGGAAGGGAGGGTAGAAGGAGGGAATATGCTATGAAAATAAATGTAAATATTTTAATACAATAGATATTAAGAAAATATTAATAAATGTACATGTATGTATTCACTTAATGTCATTTATATATATCGTTTATTTGTTATTAGCTGGGGTTTGATGTACGTTCTTTTACTTGCATTTTTGTTTAATACTGACAGTAAAATTATAGCAGGACAGGGACAGAGAGTTACCAAGAACAAAAATATTAAGTAACATTTCAAAATTTTCACTATTTTTAACACATTACATTTTATAGAGATAAGAATTTATATGAACTGAATAGCCTTGAAGTCTACAGATTCTGCCAGCTATAAAAACTTCTCAACATACAGGTATTTTTTTCTGTGTATAAAAGTATTAGCTGTACTGTGATTTTTTATTTTTTTTAATTAGGTGGTATAAATAATTTTCCCAAAGCCACCTGATGTAAATCTTTCACAGAATAACTGCTAATTTATTTAACTGCCCCTTCCAATGCTCGACAATATATTTACTTTGATTAGAAGCTGTAGTCCACCCACTACTTTACAAGGAAATAGACTAAATTTATCTGGTAAACTGCAGAATATGAGGTAATATATATGAAAATGTGAGTTCAGATGCATGGTTCCATATTCAATGAAACCCAAAGTAACTTCATAAAAGTGTATATTCTTTGAGTAGGTTTCAGTGATAAACTGCAACAATTTAAATCTATTTTATTATTTGCCTAAAAGTGTTGAAGTCTTTGTATAATTGGCTTTTTGCTTCTTGACACTGGGGCTGTAAAGCAGTTCGGATCCAGGATACATATGTACTATGCACAGACAGAAAAGTTATCTGTACTGATCAAAATGCAGCCAAACATATTTACAGCTGAATATTTGCACTATTAGTCACAAGAAAACAGACATATCAAGATCATAGAACTCATTGGTAACCTTGTGAGTTGAAAAGGTCCTGGTTTTCTTGTAAAATGGGAATTAACAAATTAATTAATGCTCTCTTTGGGTCTGACTCAACCCCATTGACAGAAAAAAGATTATTGAATTTTTAAACCTATTTTAACCATAGTGAGGTACATGAGGTATTTGGAAAGGGGCTATCCTTGATGATCACTGTATTCAGATTTTTTTTGCTTGTTTTCTAATTTGTTTTTCTATTGCTTTCTGTGCTTATTTTTCTTCTCTCTCTCTCTCTCTTTTTTTTTTAAGTAAGATATTTCCAAATAAACAAGATTCATTAAAGCATTGTGCATTACTCTTACAAGCTTATATTAGTAGTTAGACTAGAACCATTCTGTGAATCATATTTTGTCTATTAAAAAATTTAGACAGTTTCCATTACATCAGCTATAATTAACATAAAAGTACAAGAAAACAGATCTGTGACAATATGGGGTATGAAAAGTCTCTCCCAGGCATGAAATCCGGGCATAAGTACAAGTGTTTTATATGATCATCATTACTTTGTAGCTTTTTTGCTAGAAATCTATTCTTCTCTATTCACTCATAAGGGCTGTCTTTCTCAAAAGCCTGTTTTTATTGATGTCTTATTGTAAGTAATACTTTGGCATCGTTAATTTTCTCTTACTGCTTGGAAGCAAGGTTCATACTATTAAGTTCACTCAAATCTATAAGCTGATAAACCTAGACAGAAACCTTCCCTTAGTCAGAGATATAAGCATTTGTATAAATACAACCACATAGTTGTATTTATAGTAAATTGAAATAGCTCCTCATAATAAATGTGATTGCACTCTATGAAATTATATACTTAAAATAATAAAGAAACAAGTAAAATTTTGCAGTAGTCACCGAATTAATTGTATGTTTAAGCTCTGACTTTATAATGAACTGCTTAGAAAGTGTATATGCTTAATTTTCTTTTTTTCAAGTAAGATGGCCTTACTTGATTATTGGAAATGTCATTTTTTACATCTCACATTTGTTCATAATTAATATAATTAGAGTCAGACATTGAAAGAACTTCTGTAGCTCATAATTGATTCCCTGCTCATTCCAGTTGCATTTGTAATTTTTTTTAATTTTACCACAGACATCTGTGAGATAATAGCTGTGTGTTCAATCTAAGGCAGTCTGTCCTAAAGTACAAATCTGAGCTGACTCAAAGAGATCACCATGTGAACTTATCAAATTATTATCTTTGAATGTAACATTAGGAAATGTCATAGCAAAGTACCTCACTCACATGTTAAGTATATACTCATTAAACATGGCTAAGGAGGTAGTGCTTAGATCCAAGTGGGGTTTGTATTGGCATTTGGAGTTCATTGATGCCAAATCTTTAAGCTTCTCTAGCCCGATTTCAACACCATATGGCAGATACCAATTTTATCTTATTATAATCTTCTTGCACCAAATCTCCAGTAAATACAAATAGAAACTAGAAAACTGTCATTTGCTTCTGAATCCAAAATAGAACTGAGCCAGACTGAATTGTTCTAATCTATACAGAAATACTGACTGAGAATCTGTCACGGAGTTGACCACAGAACCATGACAGAATCTAAAGTTATAGTATAATTAGTATGAAAAATGATTTCAGAGGTAATAATGACTTTTCTACTGAGTTGACAGTAGAATCATAGAAGATTTTAGATTGGAAAGGACTTTAAAGCTCATCCAGTTCCAAACTCCCTGCTGTGAGCTGGTTGCAAACCACTAGATCAGGCTTTGCAGGGCCCCATCCTGCCTGGCCTTGAACACCTCCAGGGATGGGGCATCTACAACTTCTTGGGGCAACCTGTTCCAGTGTCTCACCACCCCCTGAGTAAATAATTTCCTCCTAAAATCTGTTCTAAATAAATCTCTCTTTTAGTTAAAAGACATCCTTCTTTGTTCATTTACTAGATGTCTATGTAAGCAGTTTTATAATCCTCTTTCAATCCTGAAAGAACACAATGAGATATACCTAAATCTTTCCCTTCTCTAGGCTCAACAAGCCCATCTCCCTCAGTCTTTCTTCATAGGAGAGGCGTTCCAGCTCTTTGATCATCTCTGCACCTGCTCCAACTTCTCCATATCTTTTTATATGCTGGTGGCTCCAGGCCTGGATACAGTAATCCAGATGGGGGCCTTGGAAAGGCAGAGTAGAGGAGGAAAATCACCTTCCTTGCTCTGCTGGCAGCATCAGAAAAGAGGAAAAATAGTAAAGATAATAACAATTAGAAAATTCAGTGTAAGCAACTCAGGCAACTAAGACAGTAAGTGCTCTGGAGAGAGATATTAAGGGCTTAATGATTGTGGGAGAAGTGGCAGTAACTGAAAAAACAAGATCATATCATCATAATGGTAGATTATCCCATTGGACAGGAAAGATAGGAAGCGTAGTGAAAGAGCAATACACAATCCTAAACTATTTAAAGACCTGAGGATACATATGAAAAATAAACAAAGAGTGGAAACAAAGACAGATAACTATGGAGGCACATAAAGGAGAAAAAATACATATTAGGATGAAATCAAGGAGATTAAAGTGTAAAGTGAGTTTTCATTGGCAAGAAACAGAAAAATAGTATAACAAGATTGCATAAACACATTAGAAATACACAGAAAAGGAGGAAAGAGTATAGAGCAAACACAAGACTGGGCAAAGATAGAAACAATCAGTGCTCTCTGGTTTAAAACAAAACAACAACAACAACAAAACAAAAACAAACGAACAAAAAAAAACAATAAAACAAGTAAGCAAGTCCCATCAAACTTTATTTGAAAAACACTTTATGGAGAGTTATGAAGTACAGATAAGAATACAGATAGTATTCTACTATATTATTTTTCTTTTTTAAGTAGGCTTGGCAAATTCAAATTGCACAGCTTGGCTAAATTCATCTTTTTACATAAAGAATTGATTTTATGTGATATCTTGACCCCTGGCAAATTATTTTTAGGAATTTATCAGATTTACAGTTCTAACAGCACTAAGATTAATATATAAGATTAAAAAAAAAAAAAAAAAAAAAAAAAAAGAAGAATTATGAAAAAAAAGACAAAAAAATAATCCAGAGCATTATAGCCGTGTTAGTATAACTTCAATTACTGGGAATATTTGTAAAAAAAAAAAAAAAAAAAATTAAAAAAAAAATTTATAAGTACCTAAAAGATAATGAGATGATAAAAATGAGTGGTATGAATTTGTCAAAAATGGATCATGTCAAACTAATCTATTTCTCTGACAAGCTAACTCACCAAGTGTATATAGGAGAAGCAGTAGGTATATCTTGACATGATTAAGTTTTTTGACATTGCCATGTGTAACATTCTTATAAGCAAACTAAGAAAATACAGTTAGAGTACAGTCATCTATTGATAACTTACCTCAAATAAGTAGTTATTATGGTTTTAACAATATGCTATGATAATGTTTCAAGTTTCATTCATCATGTATCTAACCTGGACTTTGCTTTCTTCAATATGTTCATTAATATTTGAATAAATAAAACACATAAATATATGACATTACAGTAGAAGAGATGACAGGCATTTTCAAGCAGAGGATAAGAATGTAAAGTGACTTTTGAAAATTTCTTACAAAAATCAACATAATTAAATTCAATACAGATAAATACAATGTTTATACCAAAATATAATATACACATTGAAAAATAAGGAGTATGTAGCATTTGTTGTTAGGCGACTAATCGGGGATTTGGGCTGTCATGGTGCAGGCAGCTGGACTGTCTCATGATAAGCGCGTATGGGAGTTGTGCAGCACTGTGGTACATGCTTGGAACAGTGCATCCGTTGGCGTTGAGGAAGAAAATAACCAAAGAAGAAGGAACTGAAGCACGAAGGTAAGGAATAAGAAGACGGACACCACCTGGAGATAGCTGCCATGGAATGTAACAATGAATGACCAATGGTAGGACTGGTGCTGGGCAGCCTGGACTGAAACCTAATAATATGATTCTGACAAGTGGGCTCCAGAGGGCATATAAGACACTGTTGAATTTCAATAATTGCCATTTTGCAGCATCCCCCATGTTGGTGTCTGTGTTGCAATGGTCCTAGCAAGGAGAGATCGCTAGCCCCTGCAGTGAGTGATCCGGAAATGGTGGCTTGTCTGTGGCAGGAGTAACTAAATAAAAAATATGATTTGAAAACAAAGCAATGACAACAGTAACAACAACAGCAAAACTCAACAATGGATCTTGGTCTTAAATGGATTTGAAGCAAACTGTGAGTCAGTAAAATGAACCAGGGACCACAAAAATAATAGGAAAAGGCAAAGAAGCTCAAGGGAAATACTTCAAAGGAATTAAGGAATTAAAAGGAACTGCCTTCTCCTTTAAGAAGGCAACAAGTCTGGCTGCCCAACTGAAGTGCCTCTACAGAAATGCATGCAGCTTGGAAAAAAAACAGGAGGTGATGTAAGCTACTAGAAAACCATGATGTAGTTGCTGTCACTGAAACCTGGTGTGATGATTCTCACAACTGGAGTGTGGCTACTGATGTCTACAAATTGTTCAAAAGGGAGAGGCAAGAAAGGAGGAGAAGAGACATTGCCCTCTATATTAAAAGGGAATAGAATGTGAAGAGCTGTCCCTGAAAAATGTCTACAATGAAGTAAAAAGTTTATGAATAAGAGTTAGAGATTGTAGCAACAAATGGAGACTTGTGGCTAGTGTCTTCTATGGGACACCAGATCAAGCAGAGCCTTTTGATGAAGGCTTCTTCCTCCAGTTACAGGAGGCATCATGATCACAGGCTCTTGTCCTTCTTGGGACATCACCAGTGTAATGTAGTAATTTTTTTTTTTTACATAAATAACCCCATAGAATGGCCAGATTATTTGAGTATTATACCATGACATAGGACTAAGAACCTAATAACAGGCATACTGAGTTGCAGAAGAAGTTTAAGTTTCTCAGTATGTTGGCAAGAATAAGACATTCAAGTATGAGAAAGAGCAACTTCAGTGAATTCCTTCCGCCTAATCTTATTCACCTGCTATAATCTTCAGTTTATAGTTGGTAGGTATATCAGTATATCATTCATTAGATCAGAATTTGAAAAAAAAAAGAACTCTTTGACAATGATCTTTCAGTTTAATTAAGCAATGTACTTTAAATCATGTTTCATCTTTGTTTGGGATTTACTGTCTTTTAATTTTTCATACAATGAACTCTGGGTGATGTTTTTAGGGGAAAAAAAACAATAACATGCACATTCATAAAAATAAATAAAAGCAAAAAAATCGAATAACCTTTATTCACTTAACATTATTTACAACTCTGAATTACTCTTTTATGAAGTGGAGAGATTTAGAGCAGGATTTAGTTTGGGATCATGATGTGTAATTGGAAGAGTCTACATGAGGCAGTAAATAGGAAAGCTACACCTGTATACATTAAAGATATGAGCTACAAAAAAACCTACATTTCTAAACGCTGTGGAGTTCTATGTCTCAATATAACTGAACATAAACAGGTATTTAGCTTTTCTTGAAATGCCTTGGCTTCCTACTTGTCTTGCAGATACCACGCCAGAGAGGCATGAGTTTCCTAGATATCTCATGTTTTCTAACTATATGGTTGGGTCAGACACAAACAACTACATTAAGTTGAAAGAAAGGAAAGAAAGGAAGAGAGAAGGAGGGAAGGAAGGAAGGAAGGAAGGAAGGAAGGAAGGAAGGAAGGAAGGA
>NW_024962262.1:17126704-17137970 GCF_019238085.1 Lagopus leucura
AGGAAGGAAGGAAGGAAGGAAGGAAGGAAGGAAGGAAGGAAGGAAGGGAAAGTGAGAGAGAGAGAATTTTTTAACTATAAAATTCCTAATTTAAAAAATACCTTTTCTGCAATTATGCTAAGAAATTTCAGGCAAACTGAAAATAACAGTACTTCAGTATTTAATTAATAATATGACATTATATAGGTTATGCTGTTCAAATGGGGTAGTCAAAATTTGGACCATATTTTTTTCTTTTTAAAATGATACTTATTTCTGTATAGCAACCTCCATCTGGCATAGGGCAGTTTTGTCAGGATGATTACCATTATCCAGAGTGCTATGAGTCTGTAATTTCTGTGCAATCATTGTACAGCAAACATCATGATCCATATGCAATTCAGTGTAAATAAACACCACTGATACTACTGAACATGACTTATATCATCAGCAATGGATGGTTGCCGTAAAATAGACATTAATGTTCTGCAAAACTCTATCAAACAAATCTCTCAATGTTTTTAACCAGAAATTTTTTGAGTCTATAAGTACATCTTTTCTGATGAAATAAAAGTTATATATGATATGAAAAATATTTTTTCTTGCTATGTAATAAGGAAAAGTGCACAAAATTAATCATTGTTCTGTTTTTGTCTCTAAAAGAGAGCAAATGAGCTCAAAGCATAATATGATGAAAACTTTAAAATAAGTAACATTAAAAAACTTTTTAATTACAAGCATTATGCCAGATGCAATTAACATCATCATATGAATCATAAAATGCTGAATAGAAGAACTTAATATATAATTTCAGTATTTTCTTTAATGTTAAAGCTTCGTAATTTTTTGTTCCGTTATTGATTTAGGATTCTATATATATATACTAATTTATAGGTCCACTTCGCAGTTGAGATTAATGGTTGAGAAAGGAATTATCAATTGAAATACAGTGCTTATTGTTTTTTAACATTATTTTTACGACAATTTGCAAATTTTACAATACTCTTTAATTTTGGATTATAGATAAAATTTCTTTACTAAATGGATTGTGACTAAATAAAAAGAAGTAATACATTGGACTGGATTCCTATCTGACCACTGATGCAAGAATGAAGAAGGTCCATAGTTAAATGTTAGTGCTGTTTCTATCAGTGGAAATTAAATTGATTTATTTGGCCCAATGACTATGCTTACAAGAGATTAATGTTCTTATTACATGCTATCCTTTAACACTGTAATAAAAGAAAAAAAGAAAGAAAAAAAAAAAAAACAGCATGAAAGGACACAGATGAATTGCGTGCAAGAAAAAGAAAATAAATTATTTTAGAAACCAGAGAAAATAATAAAATCAGTGTTTGAAATCTTCACCTTTTACACTTAGTCCACAAACTTAATTTTCTCTTTTTTTCTGAATTACTTGAATTTTCAGGCAGTCTTTCCTGATAGCCCAAAACATTGTCAAATAATATTAAGTTAATATATAAATTATACACTGGTTCTTAGTGAGATATTACATTTCTCCCTTCCCTCCTTCCCCAAGAACCAATCATAAACCATAAACTGATGTTGATTTTGCTATTTTAGAAATACTTTTACTTGTGGGTACTTTTCATCCAGTAGGTCTCTTTATACAGCTGAAAGTGATCAGAAAACAAATCTGTCATACATCTAAAATACTGCATTTTCTTGTCATTTCCATGTAGCTATGGTTGCATGAAGAACATATCATATATATATATTTTTTTCTTCCTTATGTCCAGAAACCATTTGAGAAGCAGCCAAAAAGATGAAGAAACATTGAAATTGGGCTCTTACACGGACACTGAATGAACTAAGAAAGGAAGAATACTTTAATATCCCTTACAGGGCAATTCTAAATCTTCAAGTACTCTAAAGAAAATGCAATGGTGACAGCCACCATAAATCATTTCTCCTTTTCTCATAGCTTGATGTAGGATGACTGAGTGGAAAGACAGTTGGCATATTTGGGCAATATCAAATATTAAATATAATAATAAATAAATAAATATTAAATCACAAGGGTCCTCAAACCAAAAAAAAAAATGGCCATGTTGAGAGTGCTTAAGAGAAGATAATGAGGTGAAAATGAATGTGGAACTGATGGAATAGCGAATCCTGACTAGTATTTCCAGGTACATGAATGATAAGAAAATCATCAGGAGTAGTCAACATGGATTCACCAAAGGAAAATAATGCTTGATAGACTTCCATAATGACTGGCTTAGTAGATGAGACAAGAGCAGCAGACATTGTCTAGTTTGACTTCAGTAAGGTCTTTGACATGATTTCCTACAAGATCTTAGACAAGCTAACAATGCA
Organism: Lagopus leucura; assembly: GCF_019238085.1. Lineage (NCBI taxonomy): Eukaryota > Metazoa > Chordata > Aves > Galliformes > Phasianidae > Lagopus > Lagopus leucura. The sequence goes on from NW_024962262.1 coordinate 17,129,024, forward strand.
CAGCAAACAGTGAGATAGACTGAAAACTGCAAGAACAGCTACGCCCAAAGTGTGTTGATCAGTTGCACAAAGTCTAGCTGTAGGCCACTAACTATTGGTGAACTCCAGGGGTTGATGCTTGTCCTAGTCCTATGCAACATTTTCATTAATGTTCTGAAAGCTGTCATAGGTGGCTATGTTCTCTTCAGGAAAGACAGGCTGGCAAGACAAGGTGGTGGTTTTGCTCTTTCTGTGAGAGAGCAATTAGAATGTATTGAGCTCCACTTGGAGAGGACTGATGAACAAGTGGATACCTTATTGCTAAGAATTTAGAGGCAGGCTAACATAGAAGATACTGTTGTGGAAGTGTATTACATGCCACCTGATAGTAGGAAGTGGCTGAGGCCTTCTACAAACAGGTGGAAGTAGCTTTGCAATCACTTGCACTGTTTCTTATAAACCTTGGTATACTGGTGAACAACAACCTGAACTTTAGTCAACAGTGTTCCCTTGCCTTTGCCATAAGAAAAAGGCTAACCATATTGTTGTGTGCAATAGGCAAAGTATTGCGAGAAGGTCAAGAGAGACGATCCTTTCCTTCTACTCAGGATCAGGAAGTCCACACCTGGAGTACTGTGTCCAGTTCTGGGTTCCCCAGTATCAAAGAAATGTGGACATACTGAAAAGAGTCTAATTTTGGACCACGAAGATGAACAAGGACCAGAGAACCTCTTGTGTTAGGAGAGGCTGAGAGAGCTGGGATTCTTCATCCTAGGGAAGAGAAGGCTCAGATGGGATATTAATATGTTTCTAAGTACATGAAAGGAAGGTGCAAAGAGAATAGAGCCAAGGGAAGAGGCGGTGGACACAATCTGGAACATGGGAGGTCCATTTGCTGTGGAGACTACCTTCAGGACAGGTGAGACTGCACTGGGCAAGGGATCTGGAGAGAAAAAGGCCAACAAAAAAAGCTCTTTTTAAGGCTTTTTTTGAAGCCAGCAACAGTGCTGTGCTTGTGCTGCAGGGCTGGAAGCTTGTGGGTGGGCTGCTCAGCAAGCACAAGTGGAGCCAGCACATTCCTGGCACAGCTTAAACACCTTATGAACATGTCATCACCTGCCCTTGACCCTTGGCACCTGCTGATAAACTTTAAATAGCCTCAGGGAGCACACCAGGTAAGTAACTGTTTTGTTGCCCGCTGAGAATAGGAAGATTCAGTGAGTGAGCACAGCCCACACTGCCTATATGGTGCTGCCCTGTGGTGTGCGAGGTGGGTCTAGTGGCAGGGTGTGTAAGAGTTGTCCCTCTTTGCTCAGGAGATCAGCTGTCTTCTTGGCAGTCTCTGAGACCACAGGCTTAAACATGCTCTCCACCAGACAGGACTTGCTCCAAGAAGATTGTGGTGACCCAGATGGAGGGCCTGTCCAGAAATTTAGCTGTTGAGGTCTCTGGCTGCAGGGAGTGTGTGTCCCTGCTGCTGGGAGAGGGTGGCAGGGAATCCATGTTCGTGAGGTGTGAGCAGGTGGATGTACTGCTCAGCTTGGTGGTGGAGCTCAAGGAGGAGATAGATACTAAAGACCACCAGGGAGTGTGAGAAGGAGATTGACTGGTGGAGTGACTTCCTGGCATGCTGGAAGGAAGGGTGACAGGGAGATACCCCCAGAAAAGTGGTGAACCCCCTGCACTGTCACAGTTGGACAGTCCTGACTGATGAGGAGGATTGGAAGAGATTCCCAACTCGGCATCACAGGCACCCCCCTGCCTGCCTAGCCCGCTTCCCCAGATCCTGCTAAGCAACAGGCTTGATACACTGGAAACTGAAGGGGAGGTGAGTGGGGAGGTGAGGGAGGATCTGCCTAGGAGGGAGCCTAAGGCGAGGAGGTCACCCACACATCTTGAAACTGCCTCTGTCAGGAAAGAAAGAAAGAAAGAAAGAAAGAAAGAAAGAAAGAAAGAAAGAAAGAAAGAAAGAAAGAAAGAAAGAAAGAAAGAAAGAAAGAAAGAAAGGTGGCTGTGGGGGGTGACTCTCTTGTCAGAGGAATGGAGGGCCCCATTTGCAGACTGAACCCAAGCTGTAGGAAAGTGTGCTGCCTTCCTTGGGCCCAGGTTAAGGACATAACTAGAGAACTCCCAAAGCTGATTTGCTTGACTGATTACTTCCCGTTACTCATTGTTCAGGTGTGGGCAGTGATGAAATCACTCAGAGAAGCCTGCAAACCATAAAAAAGAGTGGCTAGATGACTGTGAAGAAGAAAGGGACCTGGGGGTGTTGGTTGATGCTTGGCTGAACATGAGCCAACAGTGTGCCCTGGTGGACAAGAAGGCCAGTACTAGCCTGGCCTGCATTAGAAATAGTGTGGCCAGCAGGAGCAGGGAGGTAATCAGCCCCCTGTACTCAGCACTGGTGAGGCTGCACTTGAAGTACTGTGTTCAGGCTTTGGCCCCTCACTACAAGAAAGACATTGAGGCCCTGGCATATGTCCAGAAAAGGGTAACAAAACTGGTGAGGGGTCTGGAGCTCAAGTCTTATGAGGAGTGGCTGAAGGAGCTGGGGTTGTTCAAGTCCCTGGCAGTGTGCAAGTCATCTGGATGAGGTGATACGAGATATGATTTAGTAGCTTTGGTAGCAATGGTGATGGGAGGATGGTTAGATTAGATGATCTTGTAGGTCCTTTCCAACCTTGTGATTCTATGATTCTATACATGGAGGACCAATTCATTACTGTGCAGATGATGAACCGTAGCACAGGTTACCCAGGGAGGCTGTGGAGTCTCCCTTTTTGGCATGTTTGAAAGCTGTGTATTCTGGGAAACCTGCTTTAGGCATCACTGCTTGAGTAAAGGTTTGGAACAATTGAGCTCCAGAGAACCCTTCCCACCTCAGTCACTCTTACGATTCTGTGATTCTGTGAAATAATGATTCTTGGTTTTGGTTGGAAACATTATGAATAAAATCTTCACAGAAGCCCTAAGAAAAGCTCCCACATTTAAGGTTAAAATGTTTTACAGAATTGGAGTTTGAAAGGAATTTTCTTCCATGTGAAATTGTCAGAGATTATTATAAATTTGCTACAGCATATGATATTTTCTACATGTTTTAGCTTATATTTTCTATCAAATAAAGTGCAAGAACTGCAGACCTTAACAATACACCGTCTCTCTCTTTCCTCCTCAATATCCTCTCTCCTCCAACCCCTCCTATTCAATAGATATTTGTTGGTTTTCCTTTTTCACTTTTGGTTAATGGAAGTATGTTGTGGGTTGAAGTATAGAAATGAGCACCAGTGAACCTTTCTGGATTTCTGCAATATTACACACTGACAGCAATTGTGAGAAATTTGATTAGAATTGAATTGGACTAAATGAGAAGTCAAGCTCTGCATTCTTATTCTCGCTCTCAGTTAAAATATCAAATACCGAGGCAGTAGACTGATGGTTTATGAAGCTAGAGAAAAGTGAAGCCCACATTTTTGGAAGACCAGCTGATTTACTTCTTTTTGGTGAGATCTGTTGTTTTTTTCCATGTCAAGTTTTTGGTTGGTTGGTTGTTTTTTTGCATGTATAAGTAAGAGATAACAAATATCTCTGTGAGGAGAGTTTAGTAGTATTCGAAGATAAGAATGAGCTTTAGCAAATGACAGAATTTCCCCTACTTATCTGATCACTGCTAAAGCTCATAAGAATTTGCAGCTTATGTCTAGAGCTGTATATATAATTGAAGGGCCAGGGAAGGATTGCAATACTAAAATAACTTTTTTTTTTTTCAGTTTTACTCAAACAATGTTTTTCTATTTTGTGTGAAAAAAAAATCCCTTGCATACTGATTTGAGTAAATAAAAATTGCTACTTTTATATATTTATAAAAATAATAATTAGTATAAAGGATTTTAAATATCACTAAATTTGAAAATACATTCACTTCCAGTTATGAATGGTCTTAAAAATGTAGGATTGTTCATTTTTGAGAGAGGTGGAGATTCAAAATTTATTGATAAATGTGAAATGAACTTTCCCTGTTAAAGAGGCACTTGAACTCTTTTTCTAATTAATTCATTAATAAAATCCCCCTTTGGAATTATTTGACTCAGTTTCTAGCTGTCACTGTCTTAATGCATTTTTTCCCTATATTATAAGTAAAGAAAGAAAGATATAAGATAATAGTTCAAAGACAAGACTGATATAATTCACAAACAAAATAAATAATAAAATGAATAGGAAACAATACATAGGAAATCTGCATAAAAGGCAATAAAGTATAAAAGCATAAACAGGAAGAAGAAAAAAATATAACAACAGATTTTTTTGTTGTAAAATATATTAATGTCATTTTCTGTCCTGTTAGTTAAGTCTGTTCTTTTAATTTGTTTAAAGAGTCTTTCTGTTTGTTTCCCACCTCTGTCTTAATTTGTATCTTCAGCAGCTGGAAGTTTGTGAATATTTTGTTTTTTTCGGCTCAAAGTTACAGGCTTTTTTCAGAAATAAAGAAAGCATAACATAAACATAAACATGAATTGATTGGAAGGGAAATAGTTTAAAGCATGTCTTCTGCTTACTTTCACGAGAAAAAAAAAACATTTATGACAACTTTGTCATTTATTATTCCCCATCCCACCACAGCAAATGGTTGTGTAATGCTTAGCTGCCTACTAGTCTAAAAAAAAAAAAACATACTCCTGTCATGAGCTAGATGGAAATGTATTTTCTGTATTTGACGACTGAGATTTTTCAATAATGGTAAGGTAGTAATCAAACACAAACTAAATTTGTACCCTGTTATTTGCTTATTTGGAGTATGTTTGTAATAGAGAAATTAGGAAAATAGCTTTATTAAAAATCTTGAGCCATTTTAAAACTCCACTAATAAAGAGAACTCTGAAGAACATCTTATGCAATGTGTCAGGGAGAGGAAGTGACAAGAAAAGCAAAGTATTTGATAGGCTACATTAATCGTATTTTTATTACATTCACAGACAAATGCTTGTTCAATATGTGATTTTCAGTTGTTTTAAAATGTGAAACTAAGCTATGAATCTACAATAGGACAATTCACTACGAAAAGGGAAAAAGATGCTATGGAGGGCAATTATAAGTTCCCAAGTAGGAACATTAACCCATTGTATTCCAAAATGTTGTCTAGCTTTAATAAAATTGATTAATTTGAACTCACAGAGAAAGCAACATAAGAAAGAAAGTCAAGCAAGAAAAGTTCACAAAAAAAAAGGAAAGAAATGACAGATAATTATGTGATTAGGACCACCAAAATAAATTAATATTAATCATTTAGAAACAAAATATAAATATTTTGGAACATAATATAAGCATTACATGCATCAGCATCTCTCTGCATCTGATTTAACAATCAAAGTTGATGCTCTGCTTTCTATGCAGGTAAGGTACCAGAGAAGTATATTTTTCCAGATGAAGGGCAGCTGGAAAGGTCTGTATTAGGCTGTTAGTGGAATGAGAGCAGTTGCCTAGTATGGGGCCTGCTTCATCCCTGGCTATAATTTTTCAGTCCTTGAGCATGCTTGTGAGAAGTGTAGCTTCCTTCTTCAGAGATGTTGTATTTTGGGGTAGCATGTGTCCTGTCAGTTCCCTCTTGTGTCCTCTTGCAGAGCTGAGGTCTTATGGCCTGCTGTTAGGCTGGTTCACCATGCTGGTAAACAGCATAGAAAGGCATCTCTGTCCCATCTGAAAACTCAGTTCTCTGAAGGTTGGTTGAATATTAGGAAAATTTTTTTTTATCAACATTGGAATAGGCAGCCCAGAGAGATAATTGACCGTTCCTGTAGGTGTTCAAGAAACATGTGGATGTGGCACTTAAGGAGACATGGGCACTTGGTTGGCATGGTGGTGATGGGTTTACAGTCGAACTAGATGGCCTTAGAGGTCTTTTCCAACCATAAAGATTCAATTATTCTGTGATTAGATGATTTGAAACATTTACAAAGGCTAGCAACCTCATAGTATTGAAAACATCACAACTGCCTCGTCAAGAGTATATTAACTGCAAAGAATCAGATACCATCATTCTTCAAGATGAGATCAGGTCTTCTGAAGATGAAGTATTTTGGCATTCTAGGAGAGTATTGAAGAAGGGTCAGTGTTTCACATTCCATGACCTTGACACAGTTCCTCTGTGTGAAATTAGAATAAGAATATACCTCTGGAAATCATTGTGCATTAAATTATATTTTTGTCACTGTAGGAAAACAAAACAAAACAAACAAAAAAAAAATCAGAAATCTCTGCTTGTAAACACAAGAAAAAATAATTGTGTTTAGGATTTTCTTCAGCTTTCAAAGGAGAGATGTTCAGGAAGTGATGTGTGATGCCAAATATATATTTCTTTACGCTTCATATATCAGCAGGCTTATGTTGGATGCCTTTAGAAAAGTAGAAAATATATTTGTGCATGTTCAACAGCCCCTTTGGGAAACACTGCTTTCTCAAACTGTCATTTGGGCTCTGCTCAGTACATGAGGTGTTTTACAAAAAGCAAAACAAAAATATGTATATATATTGATGGCATACAGGTTACTGATGTCTACACAGATGACATTCTGATTTGGTGAAAAGCAGAAAATCATGGCCAGAGAACTCTAAACAGCATTTGAATGAAGAAAAAAAAAAAAAAAAAAAAAAAAGGGAAATTAACAGAAAAAAAAAAAATTACAAATATGCAACAGTATGTTTTGGGTTGTGAACTACTCAATTAAATTTGCATCAAGTCCAGCTGTCCTAGTCAGAAAAACAAGAGAACTAAAGTATCAGAGGGAATAATTTAATGAGAAATTTGGAAACAAAAGAGATTTAAAAGGCCCTAATAGTGATGTGTTATGAAAGCACTCCCCAAACTATTTTTCACTTTTACATCCAAGAAAAGAAATATTGCAGTCAGAATAGTAGTGTTTCTGTCAAAAGCTGAAAATAACATTACTCTTTTACACAACCCATCTAATAGCATAAGAAACTCCAGAATAAATTGAACATTGCTGTTTACTTCAGATGCTAGACTGACAGTAAATTTAATCAATGAATTTAATTTATATTTAGTATAATCAGATTCAATATAATGCAGTATTTATTGTTAACTTATTTGGCTAGCTTTACTGAAAAGTTGGGACTGATACTCTGCAACAAAGTGTTCTAAAGAACTTTTAAAATCCAACCAACCAAGCTAGGTTTAAATATATTTTACACAATGGCAAGGAGCTGGAATGGAAGCAGCCAATATGGCTGACTTTCATCTGCCTCTTCAATTATATCATTCCAACATCCAGTTTCAACCACCCTAGTTGTAGTCTAGTTTCATAACAAGGGGGTTGAAACTAGATGGTGTTTGAAGTCCCTTCTAATCCAAACCTTTCTATGATTAGCAAGCAAGGGATGTCCATGCTTAGTTAATTTCTTACATCTAACACAGAATCATTTTTTATTAATTTCATTGCTTTGGAAAACAGCTGACATTCAGTCTGGCTGAGAGAACTAAGATGTTTCTGACCTGATTTCAACAATTTTTCCTATTGACAGCCAGCTTGCAATGAATGAAACTTAGTAATCAACTACTTATGTCTGAAATAGCTGTACACCTGAAACACATCTTGAACTTGTATTTCAGATAGATTTGGAGCTATGAGTATATTAATATTGGGAATAATTTTAGAGAAACCTCTCAAATCTTGATTGAATGCTGAACTTTGTAAGATAAATCAATTGCTTTGAAGGAGATACATTCATACCATTTCCTTGCTACAGCTAGGAGCTGTTTAACTGTTTTCATTTGCATTTTTCTGGGAACATCTCTTCCTTTGGAGCTTGTACATTTCAACATTGCCTTTCCTGTGATCAGTTTACAGCAAGAGACTCCCAGCCTTTTTGGGCAGCTTGTTCCAGTGCTCTGTAACCCTCAAAGGGCACGCTGCGGGCTAATGGTCAACCTGTTGAAATTTCTGAGAGTGGACTCTATCCTTTCATGTAGGACATTGATGAAGATGTTAAACAAGATCAGGCGCAGCACCACTATGTTCACTTGGGGAATGTAGCTACGTACAGGCCTCCAACTAAACTCTGTGCTGCCTTACCAGTGAGCCAGATCTCATCTCATTGCCTTTTTTGAAGACTAGAGTGACTTTGGTTTCCCTTCAGTCTTCAGCCACTTCTCCCATTCTCCACGATCTTTCAAGGATGATAGGGAGTGACAATATCAGCAAGGAAAATAATATATCTGCTTTTAAAAATATAAGTTTACAATGTGGATTCTATACATATTACTAAAAAATTGAGAAGAAAAAAAAGATGACTGGTTGCTATCTTGTCCTGACAGATTCTCTCGGGATGATGGGTAATATAAGAAGAGAGCTGAAAAGTTACCTCCCTCAGTAACATCTGTGTGCTCAGCCAGGATGTGGTTCTGGATTTCAGGGTAGGACAAATACAGAGACGGAGGCAGAGAGATGTTGCAAATTGGTAATTTCATTGAAAAACAGAGAAAACAGTTTAATCTGAAGAAGTGCATACATATGTGATACAAAGATAGTCATCAGTACTCCCTTAAAAAAGAAAGAAAGAAATCAGAATGTCCTTAGGTAAACATCAAAATTATTTTCTGAACCACATTATAAGTATCTGTTCCTTTCGACTGGCTGATTATAGAGCTTAGGGTGACTAATAGATATTTAGTAGGACTGTACCAGTATATATTATTAGATTTTATGACTACCATTTAGTAAATGCCTAGGAAGAAAAGGAAGCAGAGACACAGAGACACTGTCACATCTGGGGTGACAAAACAATTTTCTCAGAAACTAATAGGAGAGAGTTTGCACTTTGGTATCCTCCCTCCCTCCCTCCCTCCCTTCTTTCCTTCCTTCCTTCCTTCCTTCCTTCCTTCCTTCCTTCCTTCCTTCCTTCCTTCCTTCCTTCCTTCCTTCCGTCCTTCCTTCCTTCCTTCCTTCCTTCCTTCCTT
>NW_024962262.1:17222561-17233276 GCF_019238085.1 Lagopus leucura
GAGGAAGGGAGGAAGGGAGGAAGGGAGAGAACAAGGAAGGGAGGGAGCAAGGAAGGGAGGGAGGGAGGGAAGGAAAGGCAATTTATTCATAAGAGAGTCACAATAAAAACAAAACGAGGGTTGTTTTATTAATGTCTACTCCACATCTTTTCACTGCCAACTAACGGTATGGATATCACATACACTGTTTTCATTTCTGTACACTGTACTCCACAAGAGAGTTATAAAACACATGCACATTCCTTGTGATTTGGAAACCTCAGTAAATAGTAGGAATATATTAAGTTTTCACATCCCTAGAAGAACTATTTGGGAATAACAGTGCCCCATACAAGAGGTCAGAACTCTAGAGGAATATAAAGAAGATTGTTCATGGCAATATAACAGAAGAAAATAGTACAATGCTTTCAAGTTTCAAGGTAGATGCCTAAATAGTTGAAACTGCAACCACAACTGCCTCGTTATTATTTATTGTGGTTATTGTCATTAATATTATTTAAGTGCATATTTGAATAAATTTTGTGACAGATATCTGTTTTCATGGTCAGAAAGAATTGCAACAAACTATTGTGGCTACACAAATAGTATATGGAATGAATTTTAGAGTTATCCAGATTTCCACATGGGATATATAGCTATAGTAACATATTTACTTAATTTAGATTCTGTATGTAAGTGTATGAATTTAGGTAAAATGAGTGGGTCCAGAGGAGGACCACAAGGATGATCAGAGGGCTGGAGCACATTTCCAATGAGGACAGGCAGAGAGAGTTGGAGCTCTACAGCCTGGAGAAAAGAAGACTCCCGGGGGACGAGAGCAGCCTACTAGTATCTGAAGGGGGCCTACAGAAAAGCTGGGGACGGACTACTTATAATGGCAGGTAGTGACAGGATGAGGGTAAATGGCTTTAAACTGGAAGAAGATAGATTTAGACTAGATATTAGGAAGAAATTATTTACTGTGAGAGTGATGAGACACTGGAACAGATTATCCAGTGAGGCTGTGGATGCCCTCCATCTGGAAGCATTCAAAGTCAGGCTGGATGGGGCTTTGAGCAACCCGGTCTAGCGGGAGGTGTCCCTACCTATAGTAGGGGAATTGGAACTAGATGATCTTAAAGGTCCTTTCCAATCCAAACTATTCTATGATTATATGATTCTTTTAATATGTGCAATATATGAAAAAAAAAATATATATATATATATATCAAAATTTAAAACATTTTCTTCCCTGCTATGTTCTTCTATTAAAAAACTAATTCTGGATATAACTGACAAGCTTTTCATATAAGCCTGTAAGCAGTGATTTTTTTCTGTGATTCTGGGCATTTAAAGATAGAGGAAAAGACTAGATGTGAGGTTGTAGGTGAGTATTAGATGAGTTTCATCTTGGTAATCAACATTTAAGCTTGGATTTCATATATAAAAAATACATGAATATCACTAATTTTTAGAAAAGCTAAATTCCATGAAGGAATTCCATTCCTAATGAATTTGATGATTATTGATTGATAATATTTAAGCAACATTAAAAACAATCAACTATGATATTAATGTTTTAACATAACAAACAAAACCTGTCCTTGCATTAAAAATAATAATAATAATAATAATAATAATAATAATAATAATAATAATAATAATAATAAAATAAAAAATCAGTGACACTGGACTGAGTTAAGCACTAAAGAAAGAGTCTGTTCTGAACAAGATTTCTCTGTCCATCATTGCTGAAATATGCCCATATCTGTTTCAATACATTAAGTTAGTCTTCAAAAGCAACTTCAAGAACTTTTTAGGATCAAAGTGTTTAATCATAATTTTGGCTTACAATATTTTGTGAAACCTTGAGACAACATTATTCAGCCTGTCAGCACACAGGTAAAAACTTATTTACTGGCTTTTTCAAATCACTTCAGAAAGAGGTAAACATGATCGGCTGAACACCATGTGAGAATTCACTGTCTTCCATTACAAATATTGTGTTCAGTCTATAAGATGACAGTAATGTTGTTAACATTCGCCTGGAGTTGATATTTATATACAGAACAAAATTTGTCCCTAGACCAAAAGCAATGTATAAAGATTAGTGTATTTATTGCCTTTGCCCATTCCTGTTTGTCATATTAGCCAGGTCACACCAGGTTTGCCATTCCAATGAATAAAGGAGAATCAGGAAACAAGTTGAATTACTTAGGTCCGTCCTACTCAGTTAACTAATCGCATTTAATTGCATTGTTAATAAGTCCATTTGGGACTGTTCCAAAATGCATTCATTAAGGCACTGTTTCATGACTGTTCAGGAAATAATTTCCTTCGTGGATATCTCCAAGAAGGCAGTGGGATGGACACAGTACCATATTTTATGTCATGCAACTCCTGAAATGATTCGATGATTCTTTATAAGGTGAAGATGTTCCCTAATTTGGAACATCAGCTTTCCCACACATTTTCTCATGTACATGCCGAGGCAATTAGCACATATTTCTCAATGTATTCTGTACAGCCCATCACTGCTGGGGACTACAACAAGTCACAAACTTGTTATCTCAGACATAAAAGACCAGCTAGCATATAGGGGAAATCTGAAAAGCTCAAAATACTGTGGACAACACAGAAAATGGCTTGTATAAAGTGAATTAATTTCAGGAATTCATTTATTCCATGTGCCAATGATTGATCCATGTTTTTTTCTTTTATGTAACAGCAGATACTTATACAGACTCATACACCTCAAAAATTAATTGATCATGGAAGTGCTTGTGAAGATACAAGGGAGGAGCATGCAGTGTCCAGCTTCACTGGAAGTTCACTTCACAGTGTCAAGGAAAGCTCTTTAACTGTCCATATATATATATTTATTTATATTGCCTTCAGATTAGAATACTCTTAATCAATATTAGGTGTAAGAATTTCTTTTTATTATTGACGATGAAATAAGTCAAAAAGTTAATGGCTGTCTTTGAACTTCATAATTGAGACACATAGTGCATTTGACGCTGACAACTTCATATTCCCATGTAAACAAGAATCAGTTATTCCCTGCCTTCCAATGATATACCACACAATTTTACTGAATATTAAATCTTCCACATCATCTCACTGAGTTATAAAACATTTGACAAGAGGTAGCTCCCAGCTTTTGCTTCTCTTTATTTTTCTTTTTCCAACCTGCTTGAAACACAGCATTTATGAAACTTCTTCATGTATATATATTTTCCCAGTTTGTAATATGAATTGTTTGTGCCATTTTTTTCTTATTATTTTTAAAAATATCTGTCCTCATAGATCTTTTTTTTTTTTTTTTTTTCATATTCTCCTGTACTGTGAGAAGCATAAGAGACTGAAATTTCTTTAAGAATACAAAGAATCCAGAGAGAGATGTAAAAAGTTAAAGTTTTCTAACTAGTGGATAGAAGAAAACAGATCACAATTATTTCTCCCTATCCTAAAATACTTGTGATATTATCATTGTTTTCAATCCCTATCCATCTTAATTATCTTTTTTTTTTTTTTTTTCCCCTTGGAAAATTGGGAAGCTAAGCAAGTAAACAAATTTGATATTATTTCATTATCTGAAAATCTAACGTAAATAGTGGATTCAGCTGCCAAACAAGTTAGATTTCCTAAATTAAATCTACTGATGGCATAATGCATTCTCAGACTTTTTTTCAAGTGCATCTGAAAATAAGGAAGTCAAGTAACTCAAACCAAATAAAGAATTTAAATAATTTCCTGTTGATCAGACAGGTATATTTTCATCATCTGGATTATAAATTGAGACAAATGGATGATAGCATGAGACAAATCTTATCCAATAGACTAGTGGTACTTTTCACTAATCATTTGGCTGCAGATTTATACAAAACCTTTTAAATGTGTATAAAAATATCTAAATTGTTGGGTTTTTTCAGGCTTGTTTTATTAACAATGCAAATAAAATGATAGTTATAGTATTTCCTTTACCCCTAAATATTACATTATATTTTCAAGCTGCACCATTATTAGTACTGAAGTGAGACACAACATGAAAGAAAAAGAAAACTGACACCTTCTAAATTACCAATGCTATTATTGTTACACAAATTAATCCCAGAGATTCCCTAATTTGGAACAGCATGTTTTTTGTTCATGGAATACAATGAGAGTATAAACCTATATTATGGTTAAAGATGCAGAAATAAGGTCATTAGTATACAGAAGCAATACATCAAGGGCAAATCAGTTTTCAGATGGCTGTTCTACCCTCTTAAAGCATTCTCCGCAGGATTCAGATTATTCAATATTCTTGACACTTAATCAAGGTTGGCCAGCATACCAAGAACAAGCTCAAGTAAAATATGCATCCCAGCAATATTTTAGCTTAATGCTATCTTTTGCTACTTTCAGCTTTTCAATCCCTCAACTTTTTTAGGTTTCAGATGGTATTAGATCACTTTCAGCTTATTTCCATTTCGTGTTCTGTTTTCAAACAGTTACATAGTAAACTAAATATGATATAGCGTTAGACCCAGAGTATCAAAGAAACAAGCATAACCTGTCAAGAAATTGTAGTTTTTTTGTTTTTGTTTTTGTTTTTGTTTTTGTTTTTGTTTTAAAAAAAAAGTGAAAGAAGATCTCATACATTGTGTGGAAGTTTCTAAATTAATTAATTTATTTTTTAAAGTAAGGAAGAAGGCAGAAATAACACAAGGGAAAAGACAATCTGACTTACCATGTAGATAACTACTGATTACATCACAAACTAAAAATTCAGCTGATAGCTCACTGAGCTTTCTCAAATTTTGCTCAAAATTATTGCTAAACAAAAACATTATTCATGTTCATGTTTTTTTCACCACAATGTAAATAAGACCATAAGCAACACTCCTGAGATCCAGAGAGGGTGTTGCAACTGTGCTTACACTGTACATCATGGTGTAAAGGTGAAAAATTTTTGCTTACAGCAATATAATATTGAGTGCTTCATTTGCTTGGAGGTTAGATAGCTCAGCCTATTGTGCTTTTAATTGCAGTTCTGGTGACACTGCCTTTAGAATTTTTGCATTATGTTTGTGATAGAGGGACATAAAAGTTGGGAAAATAAAAATGATCTCAATGCATTCAGGTATATTTTTTATAATTACTATTAAGTCAATATCTCCAACAGCAAAGTCATAATTTTATATTTTTTGTCTGTCATTCTGCTGGGATTTCACTCATGTCAGTGTGAGAATCAGGCCATTCTAACAGTATTTTTTTCCAGCAGATATTGTGGGCACAGTGGCTGTACCCTGCTCGCTTTCAGATTTGACCTGTTCTCACAGTTTGTTTCTTTTTCCACTTCAGAGCAATTCTAGAGGAGATAAGGAATTTGTGCACCACTACTGCTGCTTGCAGATTTCGATTGATTCAGTATTCTGAGTCAATATGTTTGATGGTGTCTATCAAACAATCAGAACAATTGGAGAAGGTAAATTTTCATTACGTTAACAATAATTTGATCTGAATTTGTAAACAAATGCAGAGGATTTCTTCATTATTCATCAGAATTTAGCCTTAAACTTATTGTTTAAATTTTCCACAATGGATAATTTTCTTTATCAAAGTTTTAACGTGTTTCAGTAAAATCTTTACAGTCCAAAATATGTCTGCATAAGAAAATCAAAAGTCTGCAGAAATTTTCCGCTATTCTATTAATGAAATGATTCTGAATAAGATTTTAGACAGAAAAAATAATAATAAAAAAATTTGAATCTGTTTAATAAGTCCAAAATATTATTAAAAATGCAGTTCATAATGCAATTACAAATAAATCATTATTATTATTATTATTATATTATCATAAAATAACAATAATATAAAAATATTTTTAAAATAAAAACTTACTGAAGTTATAAGCTCATTTAATTTCTTCCAGAGGTAAAACAGAGCTACAATTGGTGCTTCTTGATCAAAAACATAATTTTTTGTTTTCTTTTTCATTCAGCAGTTCAAAATACTTAGGTCTACAGGTCCTAGAACTCAATTCCCTCTCAAACAGTTTGATTTTGTCTTAAATGTACCTCATTTAAAAGAATACATGATGCTTTTTGTAAATATTTAAAATGTTTTCATACCTTAGTTCTGATTTCAACGTACTAATTCTTCCCAGTACAGAGCTATATTATAAATCCCCATTTTTCAGACATGAGACAAGAGGAAAAAAAAAAAAAAAGATCAGTGTAGATTTAAGACAAAAAGAGGTGCAAAAAGGCACCTTATTGGAGCTGAGCCCACAGTACTACTGCCTTAACATATTTCTGTGGAAAAAAAAAAAAAAAAAAAAGTATGTGTTCATACTCTAAGATCATTCTCATATAAAACTTGGGTATAAAATCTTATGATTTGACTTTCAACTTCGAATTACTTCTTAAGATTACATATTCTTCAATTTCCATATGCTTTTTTATCTGGTCAACATGATAAGTGTTTTGCAAAGAAAAACTTAGTGCACAAAACATGATTTGTGTATAAAGTAAGTAATGAAAAGTGAAAAGACCATACTATACAGTGGTAATCAAATCTTTCCTGACAGAAATGACAGTACTTCACTATTAGGACATTATTGTGGCTGAAGATAGCAGGTGATACCTTCAGGTGTATTATCTTTACTACACATAATGTAGAGAAGATTTGAATATGACTGTATAACTCATTGTTTAATTCTGGCAGGTAGAGGTTAAAAAACATAACACCTCTGTTCATAAACAGTATTCCAGATGTTACCCCACTGTTGTTTCAAGCATTTTCATGCAAATTTAAGTTTTGAATGTCAGCAAAAAGCTTCACAGATGGCATAAATCTCTTACTTCCTTCACCTTGTTTAAGATAAGACCTTATTTCTGTACATAAAACAACTTTATTACTTTAGAAATAAGATTCATATTTGCATGTGATTTAAAAAATGTTAGTAAGCATTGGAGAACAGAACTGCAGACTACGTATTTCTCGAAAATCATCTATATCTCTGTTGAAATAGGACCAAAGATTTATCTTTTACAGTTTTTATCATTTAATGGAATCTGTAACCCACAGTTAGAATTTAGAATAGTTCTGTTGGAAGTGACCTTTGAAGATTATTTAATCCAAAAGCCTGACCATTTCAGGGCTAACAAAAGTTCAAGCATATTAATAAAGGAAATATCCAAATATCTCTTGAGCACTGACAGGTATAGAGCTTTAACCACTTTGCTAGGAAGCCATTGCTACAACACCCTGATGGTAAAGAAATGGTTTGTGCCATTCCTGCACATCCTGTCATTGGTTGCCAAGCAGTAGAAATCAGCACTTCCAACTCTAGTTTTCTCAGGAAGTTGTAGAGAGCAGTGAAGTCACCTCTCAGCCTTTTCTCTATTCTGGAAAACTCATGTGCGCTCAGCCTCTCCTAACAGGAAGTGTTCCAGACCTTTTACCTTCTCAGTTGTCCTCCTGTGTGTGCTTTCAAGGACCTTGACATTGTTTTTGTACTCTGGAAGCCCAAATTTCACACAATATTCAAGTTCGGGCAGCACCAACACTTAAATATAATTAAGAGAATGATCTCTTTGGACCACTGGGCTATGCTCTGTTCAATGTATCAAAAAATGCAATTTGGCCTCCTGGCTTCCAGGGCACACTGTTGATTCATGTTGCAACTGCTATCAATCAAAACTTCCAGATGCTTTTATTTTGAGCTGCTCTCCAGTCACTCATCTTCCAGCCTGTACCCCTGTCTGGCATTACTCCGTCCCAGGTGCAGAACCAGGCTTTGTTCCTCATTTCATTGTCAATCATTCAGTGCTACAAACTATCAAGATCACTTTGAAAAGCGTCTTGCTCCTCCAAAGAGTCAACAGCAATTTCCGTATAGTATTGTTAGCAAACCTGCTGGAGATGCACTCCACTCCTTCATCTAGATCATTGATAAAACTGTTGAAAATGGCTAGCTCTAGAATTGAGCAATAGAAAACACTTAGATCTCAACAGGGAACTGTTTGAACTCAGAAAATGTCTCATTTTCAAAGATCATAGATGAATAACTACTTGTGCTGAATAGGTTTTCATAGATATTTGCTAAGTACATCCAGAACAAATAAATAAATATAAGAACAGACATAGGGAGTCAATGACTCCACATAGCCATTTGTAACTGGTGATAGAACTGGAGGGAATGGCCTCAAGCTGCACCAGGGGAGATTTAGGCTGGACATTAGGAAATACTACTTCGGTGAAAGAGCGCTCAGACACTGGAATGGGCTGCCCAGGGAGGTGGTGGAGTCACCAACCCTGGAGGTGTTCAAGGAACGTTTGGATTTTGTGTTGAAGGACGTGGTTTAGTGAGTACTATTGGTGATATGTGGATGGTTGAACTGGATGACCTTGTAAGTCTTTTCCGACCTTGGTAATTCTGTGATTATGTGAATCTGTGATATCATTTTTTGGAGAGATATTTCCTTATAGTGGTGACTTTTTTTATATAAAATCTAATCTATAAATTATTTGCATAATAGCTACATTCCTGATATTATTTCATTCACTGAAATCTCACCCTCTCCTTTTTTGAGGACTGTGACAAGTTGTAACAGATTTACGGTTTAGTTGTTCTCCTGAGAAATAGCTTTATCTCCAGGCATGATTCTGGACTGTTACATAGCAACAACTTAAAAGATTCACTTTTCTGACTTTGAGACATCTAACAGAAAAAAATCAGTTCACGGAAAGATAGAGGTTGGAAGGGACTTCTAGAGGTCATCTGATCCAAACTCCCTGCTCAAGCACAGCCACCCACAGCAGGATGCCCAGGACTGTGTCCAGACTGCTTTTGAAGATCTCCAAAAGCAGACTCTGTAGCTCTGAACCTGTTCCAATGCTAAGTCAATGCAGCAGGTGCTGCATTTGTTAACAGGAGACCCAGCATCATGTGTCCAAAGACCCTAAATACCAAAATGTTGTCATTCAGAAATTGAATCTCCTGCTGTCTTTTAGTATGGCAAGCCAGGAATTATGCTGTAACTGACAGTAGAATTTTATCATCCCAGAACATCTGTGAGAACAGAGTTTGGTTCTCAATAGATCTAAGTCAAACAAATAACTGACTGAAAGATTTGCATGTAAGAAATGTGAAACTTAGTTGGTTATAGTAACCTTCTAGTAGGTTATACTAATCTTGTATATTTCCCCTCTCTGTGGGACAGAAAAATAATGAAAATAAAGCCCTTTCAACTTTCAAGAATTTCGCATTAAGCAAAATGTAGGTTTCAATAATGAAATACTTGAAACAGGACTTTTGTAGTTGACCCAAACATAAAACCTATATAGTCCCAGGATACTGTCCTAATTCTGGGAATTTTGTTGCCATGTGTATGTTTTTTTGTTTTTGTTTGTTTTTGTTGCTGTTGTTTTATTTTGTTTGTTTGCTTTTCTGTGGAATGGGAAACATGGCTAGCTTTATTAAGGATTTCAATATTGAAAATAATTGAAAGCTTCATATAAGTAATCTATATTTTTAGGTCAAGAGTTAATTATGTGACCAGTGCAAAAGACTGTGAGAAAAGAGTCTACAGTGTGATTTTGTAATTTATATTTAGACATCAGTGTTTCCTACAACACTTTAAAAATGAACACATTTATTTTTCCTCTTTAGTCATTTAAATTAATCAGAATTAATCAGTTAAATTAGAAAATGTTGACATTCTAAATATTTTCTTTTTTTTTTTTTTTTTTTTTTTTTCCTCTTAAGTGCTTCAAGATATAATTATGACTTTTTTTTTTTGGATTGTGAGGAATGTAGCTTTGCATGGAATTCTATATTAAACTTCTGTGTTTCAGACATTAGACATTTTCCCATCATCTCTTTTTCTGATTATTAGTACGTCTAATTGCCACAGTTATTACATATTGATGTTATTGATCAATTAACTTCATTAGATAAAACACTTGTTTCACAACTCCTTGCAAAGGCTTTTTCCATGGAGCATACTGTCTGCATCGTTTTTTGGGCTTCTTAAATTTCCTTCCCCTCCCACCATTCCCAGCTGCTCAGTTGCAGAAAGATTTGAAGACAGAAGCTTGAATCAAATTTTATATTCAGATTTGTATAGAAATGAGTGTATTTGCTAGGTACTATTTTTCTTCTGAGAGCAAAGAAAGAAGAAAACCTGATAATCATGGATAAAATCTAAATACTGGTCTTTTTTTAGTGAAGGCATTTATAATAAATCACTTGAATCACAGAATCATAGAATTGTAGCCAAGGACACCTCCCTCTAGACCAGGTTGCTCAAAGCCCCATCCAGTCCGACTGCCTACAATTCACCAATAGCTCTCATTAAACTACATACCTCAACACAACATCTAAATGTTCCTTGAAAACCTCAATGGTCAATGACTCCACTACACAGGTCATTCCAGTGCCTACCATTCTTTTGGAAAAATATTATTTCCTAATGTCCAGATTGAATCTTTGCTGGTGCAACTTGAGGCCATTCCCTGTAGTCCTATCACTAGTTACACAAGAGAAGAGGCTGATCCCCATCTCACTACAACCTCCCTTCTGGTAATTATAGAAGCATGGACCCCTCACCAGCATTGTTGCCCTTCTCTGGACACACTCCAGGGTCTCGGTGACTTTCTTGCAGTGAGGGGCCCAAAATTGAACACAGTACTTGAGATGCAACCTCACCAGTGCTGAGTACAGATTACAATTAGAATAGTAC
>NW_024962262.1:17233286-17265912 GCF_019238085.1 Lagopus leucura
AGAATAGAATAGAATAGAATAGAATAGAATAGAATAGAATAGAATAGAATAGATCATTTTGAGTGAGATCACATGTTTTGTGTGGGATAACCAGGGGATCAGGCCTGGACAGTATAAGTTCACAAAAGGCAGGTAATGCTTGATAAACCTCATCTCCTTCTGGTTCTGTGACTAGCAGGGCAGAGGGATCTGCGGATCCATGCCTCTGGAAAAGGGAAACAGGGGACCCCAAAATAATTAAAAGCAGCAGCGACGATCTGAGGAGAAACAAACTAATTTACTAAACATAGTATCGGAATGCAAGATAACACACCATAATACAATATAATTGGAATTGAAGCCAATAAATCAAATATAATGAGAGAGAGAATGTCCAAATATGGATAGGACTCACCATAATGCTGAGGTGAGATGTGCAGTCCAGTTGAGCAGCAGGGAGACAGGAGGAGAGCCGACAAGGAAGAGAGCATCAGGTGACCTTGCCAGGAGTTATATCTCCTCTCTGACCACAAAGCCCTCTGGAGAATGTAGTTCTTCTCTTCCGGACAGGTACCCGGAACTTGAGTATTAACAGTTAAACTCCCAGTCACTACATGATATTATGATGTGGAATACCGATAACAAAAAATTATAAAACCATGACAAGTGGCCACCTGGTAGAAGAGGAAAAGGCTGTTGGAGTAGTCTACCTAGGCTTTAATAAAGCCTTTGATACTGCCTCCCAGAGTATTCTCCTGGGGAAGCAGGCAGCTCATGTCTTGGGCAGCTATAATTTGCTAGGTAAAGAATAGACTGGAGAAATGGGCCCAGAGAGTGGAGGTGAATGGAGCCACATCCAGCTGTAAAAAGTGGTGTTCCCCAGGTGTTGGTACTAGGGTCTGTTCCGTTTAATATCTTTATTGATTATCTGGATAAGGAAATTAAGTATACCCTCAGTAAGTTTGAAGATGACACCTGAGTAGGAGGAAATGTCAATCTGCCTGAGGGTAGGAGGGCCTTTCAAAGGGATGTGGACAGGCTGGATTGTTGAGTGGAAACCAATGGGATGAAGTTCCACAAGACCAAGTTCCAGGTCCCGCACTTTGATCACAACAATCCCATGAAACGTTACAGGCTTGGGACAGAGTGGCTGGAAAACTGTGCAATAGAATGAAACCTTGGGTTTTGGTCAACACTTGGCTAAAAATGAGACAGCACTGTGCCCAGGTGCCCAAGAAGGCCAATGGCATCCTGGCTTGTTTCAGAAATACTGTTGCCAGCAAGAACAGGGAAGTGATTGTCCCCTATACTCAACTCTGATGAGGTTGTGTCTTGTGTACAGTGTTCAGTTTTGGACTTCTCACTACAAGAACGACATTGAGGCCCTGAAGAATGTCCAGAGAAGGGCAGTGAAGCTGGTGAGGAGTCTGGAGCACAAGCCTTATGAGGAGAGGCTGAGGTAACTGGGCTTGTTTAGTCTGGAGAAGAGGAGGCTCAGGTGAAACCTTATCACTCTCTAGAACTACCTGAAAGGAGATTGTGGTGAGGTGGGTGTCAGACTCTTCTCCCGAGTAACTAGCAATAGGAGTAAATGAAATGGCCTTGAGTTGCACAAAGGGAGACTGAGGAAATATTAGGAAAAACTTATCCAAAACATTGATAAGGTGGCCCAGGGAAGTGGTGGAGTCACCATACCTGAAGGTGATCAAGAAGTATGTAGGTGTGGTAGGATCATGCTTTAGTGGGTAATGTTTGTGGTAACGGGATGGTTGGATTAGATAATCCTAGAGGTCTTCTCCATTCTTAATGATTCTAAAATGATTAAGGTCCCAATTCCTGAAATAAGTCAACCTGTCTCACTTTTTTGTACATGTCACAAGGTAAAATATAATACATTTAGAGTGCCTAATGGAGTATGCAATCAAGGTATTTAAAATCATTCATTCAAAAACTAATCAAGTAAAGCTGTAGAAATTATTTTCATGACTCACTTCTACTGAAGAAAAAAAAAATAATTTTCATTTCAATTGATTGACCTTGTCCTAGAATGCCACAAAGAACAGATCTTCATTGCTAAACCATGGTAAAGAACATTCTTATGAACAATCAAGAAAGCAAAAGAAAACAATGAAAAGAGAATGAGGAAAAGGGTTGACAGATCACAATGATGCTTGAGAAATTTAAACACTACATATGCATAAATGAATAATAAGGATCAAGTATCACAGAATATTTTCAGTAAGAATAATAGTATACAAATTAGAAGAGAAAAAAGATGAATCTGTCAAGAGCAGATGGCAATTTTATATCAAAGAAGGGAGTAAAACATAATCCAATCACTTTTCTTCTACTCTAACAAATCAGAAGTGCATATGAGTTTAATTCAGAGTTCCTTTTTATAAGAATAGAATGAAAATATCTGTATGATTTTCATGATTTAGTTAATAATAATATTTGGTTTGCATCAGGGGAAAAACAACTCAGCATTTGAATATCAGTGCAAAAAATATCAAAATAAATGACAAACCTGAAAAATTGCATCTGAAAGCTAAAGGTTGTATTACATCTCCTGATAATGAACACAGTTTTGTCTAAAATCATATTTTCTTAATCACATAGTATGTATTTTTGATACAAGACTGTATATTTTGGGTAACTTCTGTGTTTAGACAACTTGCTGGGTAGTTTTCCAGTGGAGCTTTATTTCAGCTTTAATCCCCAAAGCATTCTGTTGTTCAATGCTCTTTGTGAAACTGAAGCTACAGAGCTACACAGTTTCTAGGTGACTTTCTAGATTTGTAGTTTTAGCTAATGTGAGTTGAACTTCGAGGATGGTTCATATTTGTTTTAAAACAAAGATGACTTAGAATGCCACAGATTAGCTTGCACCCGGTAAAACTTTGGAACACTTGAAAAAAATGGTGAATCTACTTATCCAGCAATGGATTGGGTCTGCAAGTACTAATGGATGAACTTTCTTCCAAACCAAGGCATTCTACAATTCTATAATTCTATAAATTTAGTTATTAAATATTACTGCTACTAGAATATTGTTCAAAGAAACTTCTAAAATTCTCATATTTAAATGAGAAATCTTAAAGTTTTAAAAATCTAAATAGATTAAAGTAATGGAACTCCAAAATTGAAACAAATACATCTTATAACAGTCCAAACCATACATATTCAGAAGAAAAAAATTTATCATCTTCATGGTCCTTCATTACACTCTTTTCAGTATGTCCATGTAACTCTTGAACTAGGGAGCCCAGAACTGGACACAACACTCCAAGAATGGCTTCACCAGCCCTGAGGAGAGGGGAATGATCAGCCTCCTAATCTTGCTGGCAATACCATCCCTAAAGCTGCCCAGGATACCATCAGCCTTCTTTGAAGCAAGAACATATTTCTGGCTTATGCTCAACTTGGTGTTCACTAAGTTGTACTTGGTCTTCTTAGAAGATGCTGTCTATATTGGTGGCCACCAGCTAATACTGGAGTGTAGTGTTCTGTTTTTTCTAGGATATCCCTGCTCTTTTATGAAAGCCTTCTCATATTTTTGCCTATATTCCTGTTTGATGGAACGGACCACCACTGAACTTGGAGGAGGTGATCCTTGAATTCTAACCAGCTTTCTTGGACCCTTTTTCCTTTGAAAGCCTTATCTTGTGGGACTCTTTCAGTCAGATTTTTGAAGACACTAGTTTGCTCTCTTGAAGTCCAGGATTGTGAGTTTGCTCTTCCCTACACTGATTTCCTGGACTGCAACATCTCATGGTCACTGTGGGCAGGGCTGCCTTCAACTGCCACACCCAAAACAAGTCCTTTTTTTTTTTTTTTTTTCTTTTGCCCCAATCCAGATGCAGGATCTTGCACTTGACCTTATTGAACTTCATGAGGTTGTCATGGGCGCACCTCTCAATCCTGTCCAGGTTCCTTTGGATGGCATCCCCTCCCTCTATAACATCCTTTTTCCTAGATCTGTACCTTTACCCACTTACAGTCTATTTTCATGTGTTAGAATTTTTTTCTCTTTATTGCCTAAACTAGAAAGATCTTTCAGTATAAAAAAAAGGCTTTTCATAGAAAGATGCCTTGCCAGAAGGTATATCAGTAGATATGACTGTAATGTAACTTACTTTAAGACTTATTATTACAATAAATTTCTACCCAGCTTCCCAAGTGGGTGCTTTGTTCCTGAATATTCCTCCCAGTTCTCTTTTATTCATAGAACAACAGTAGAAAATGAGTAAGTCAACAGAAGATCCTAAACTGACAGGCACAGTCATAGATGTTAACCTTTATGAACCCTATAGACTCCTGTTTAAATAACAGCTCCTTAAGGAGACATGAGCCAAAGTTATGATTCCTTATAGAAGGGACTATTTATTGCTGATATTAGAACAGAAGAGTATTTTTCTTCAGTATTTGAGAATGTCTCTTGCAATACCGTTAGCTAAAGGTGATAGATAAATAAGCATATTCATTAATTTTATTATCAAATATGCCAATCTGCATTGCTAATGATAGCTTTTGGGAATGCATATATAAAAAAGGGAATTAATTACCACAATTCCTTATTTATTTGTTTGTTTGTTTGTTTAATTGTTACCATTTCTATATATATAATGTTCAGATGGGTATGCTCATCTATAGTTAGCATGGGTCGAGATTACAGTCCATTCACTATCCTCTATTCACTTTTTTTTTATATGTACTTGCTGTTTTTTGATGTATTTTTTCTTGTCAAATTTAATTGCAAGAACCTTATTTTAAAAAAGAAAGTGCCTTACTCAGAGAATCCCATTTGTAGTCTGAAACTATCTGTAAATGCATGAAGACAATAAAGTCAATAAAATGAATTTCATTCTTGTGAGTATCCACTTCTAGAGTGGTAAACTACTGCTATTTCTCCGTAGTTCACTGGAGGGATCTTTTTTCTCAGTATGTGATAGTAGTTTCTTCACATAGGAGCTTTCCACATTTGCCATTAATTTAGATTTAATGGGACAGTTGAAGACAGTTCATACAAATTTATTCACGTGTTTGAAACATAAATCTCTGAAACTATATCTTAAGTTCAAAATCTTTGTCCTTGAGAATCCATGGTAATCCATAACTGGTGTTCCTTCCGCACAAATTAACTGAACTCTTAAGTTATATGTTCTAATCACTTACAATAGATTTTTGGTTCAGTACATTGAGCCAATGTTATTTTCATCATAGGCCTTCCTTTATATATAGAAGAAAACATGATTCCTTCATTCCTCAGTTAGGGAGAAGAGACAATGACTTAGTCCAACCTGCGTCCAATCTGCATCCTGTAGGCACATGAAGCCTGTCCCAGCCCGTTCTGCCACAGTTGCAGTGGTGGATCATCCTCCCCAAGCAGCCCAGCCAAGCCCCAGGCATGCACACATCATTAAGCAGCTAAGATACATTGGTATGTGATTGACAGTACCTGGGTTGAAATGGAATGTATTCAGTTACAATCAGATATTCAACTTGAAAATTGCATTGTCTCTTTATCAGACCTTTATCAGACCTATCTTAACAGAGAAAGATATTCTTCACTGCACAAGCACGCCTTACACGTCATCACTTTTTGGCAATGAGAACATTTGTAAACAACTATTTTCAAGGATGATGGTTCAGAATAATCATAGAATCATAGAATTTTTAGAGCTGGAATGTACTTCAAAGGTCATCTAGTCCAACTCCCCTGCAATGAACAGGGAAATCCACAGCTAGATCACGTTGGCCAGAGCCTGATCCAGACTCTTCTTGAAAGTCTCCAGGGTCTGGGCATCCACCACATTTCTGGGCAAACTGTTTCAGTGCCTCACCACCCTTACTGTAAAATAATTCCTTGTATCCTGCCTAAACCAACCCTCTTTAAGCTTGAAATCATTTTCCCTTGGCCTCTTATGATGAAAATCAGAGTCTATCAGACTCTGATAAAGAGTCTGTCTCCTTCTTTCCTGTAGCTTCCCTTCAGATATTGAAGGACCACTTGTAGCCTTGAACACTTGAACACCTTGTAGCCTTCTCTTCTTCAGGAAAGCGTAAAGAAGCTTATTTTCTAATAAGACATTTATCTTTATGACAAAGTCTCAAGATTACTTTAAATTTATCAACAATACTAAACAGATATACAATGCTTGTCATGTAAATCTATCCTGATCAGTACAAATGGTGTGATGACACTAAAACATATAAGATTACATAGAGCAAGAACTGGTGGGGCACATTGGCCTCTACATGAGTTGCTAGCAAGAAAATATTTGTGTGAAAGTTACCAGCCTCCTGGGTGAAAGAGAAAAAAAAAATAAAAAATTGGAAGGAATTTTGAAAGGAATATTGGAGATATGAATGTTTTTCAGTTTGCTATAAAGAAGTAGCTAAAAGGCTAGATAAAATAATCTGAACAATCAACAGGATGCCTGCCAAGAATCTATGGAAGGAAATGAATGATAATTGCAACCATAGATGTTTCCTGAAGCAGTTACCTTTACACTATGGATCCCAACATGTATTATCATGTATTATTTATCCTTATTTTGTTAGGTCAAAGTCCATTTACCTTCCTGCAAACATTCCTTTAATTTTATTTATTTATTTATTTATTTTCTTCTATGCAACTTTTGGCAGCAGAAGGGCAGTCTAACAAAATGGTGCCCATCATGGAAATGACAAAATAAACGTATGTCACTGAATTCCTCCATCTGGAAAAAATAACACCTATTGACATTGATCAATGCTTGATGAACATTTCTGGAGACCAAAGAGTGGACGTTAGAACAATGAGGCAGTGGTGGTGTTTTCCAGCAGTACTGACAGAGACGTGAAAGAAAAGATCTGTTCTGGAGAGACACGCAGACTTTTATGAGCATGGCATGCCTGCTCTAGTTCGTTGCTGATGAAAATGCGTAGCTAATGTTTGTGACTAGGCTGAAAAATAGTGTTTTGCAGCTGATAACCTCCATTATCAAATAGTGCTATTCTTCCTATTTGTTGTCATTTCCACTGAAATAAATAGGAGATGCTATTTTTGGAGTAATCTTGGTAATATGTTCAGGATATTATAGATGTGAAATTTGTTTGATTCAAAGAGTATTTCATTGATTTTGTAAGTCCTTTGATAGCCATGACAATAGCCACCAACCTGGCATGATTTGCAACAGTCTACTTTTCTGCAATGCACCTGCCATGCAGAAAGCTGCAGATTGTCTCCAAGAGTGCTTGGGAATGCAATGAGTGTCCCATGCACATGCTATCAAGAGTTTGAAAATAATTTTAGAATTTGTTTTGAACTTTCAAGAAAATTATACTCTCACAATTCACTAATGCACTGTAAATAGATTGAGGATAACTGGCCTTCTGAAAACTGTTTGTGAAAAATTCATGTGCAGTGACAAAAAAGGTTGATTGAACATTAATTGGGAAGGACATTCATAAGATGGGTGCTTCTGTTACAGTCTTTTTATTTCTAAGATTTAAGCAGGCGATTCAGCAGATCAGCTCCTTCCTCTCAGGAACAGTTGTGGTACTTGCTTTCTAACAGTTTGGGGAAGTGTCACAGCACCAGATGGTAAATGGGTAAATACCACATGTGAGGGAGAGTCCTACAGGTCAATATGATATACAGCAATTCTCGGTAAGCCGTTAGCATGAAAAGTATTGCTATATAAGCATAGCAAACACAGCAATGAAGCTGAACACCACATAAACTGCTAGATGCTGCAGAAAGTCTTGAAAATGCTTCAGTAAGCATACAAACTGACAATTGATGGAGAAAGGCTTGTTGCAAGGCAATGAAAGTATATATTGAATGAGACTGTGGGTCTGAGATATAAAATAACATTAGTTTCTCAGAAAAGTAGATACAGGTAGTCAGCATTACTAAGATCAGTGAAGAGAATGAAGATGCAGAACATTAAAATTATGTTACTATATAATTAGTGTTAGTTGGAATATTTCTGAAATAATTTGGTCACAGACTTGTGCATTTTGTGTTTCATAAAGCAGGAATAGAAAATTGTTTTGGATATTATCAGTGTCACTGATTACTGTAAATAAATCTATTTTTATTAGTAGCAGACAAAACATTTGTGAGATGTTTCAAAATAATTAGTTACAACTAATTATTGTTGTAACAGAATTTAGTTATTATTATAACAGAAAAAAAGTTTCTGTTTACATGATGTACATATACTAATGGACCTTTAAAAAAAAACAAACCAAACCAAAACGCATTGATTCCTGCTTATTTTGTGCTACAGACCATTCAGGATATTTGTGCTGCTAAGAGATGTACTTATTTGACGAATTCTAGTTTATTTCATATGTTTCTCAGAAATGTATGTCATCTCTTCCATTTCACATTCTCATGATCCTCTAAAGAGAGAGCTTTCTTCAAAAGATGTGCAGATAATCCATTAATAAGCAAAGGCATTGTAAAGTTTGCTTTTGGTTCTCTCTGAAAATTATTGTAATTCCAAAACATTCTTAAAGCTGTTGAAGTCAGAAACTGATGAAAAGAAAATTAAAACTACTTAATTAGGATCCAGCCCAAAGAGTTTATAGAATGTATGACACAAAAGATTCCATCATTCCTGCCTGCTGGTACGCACTGAAAGTAAAGTTGAAGACAGAGTTTCACAATTTGCATTTTCCTCGAGGTCTAATTTAAAGATGAATCTTAAAGACAAACAAATAAGCAACAACAAATAAAAGCCACTTATTAATATGTTCATTTCTTCCAAATTTAAGCTGATCCTATTCCCAGTAGTCTAGATCAATAACGATAAATACATGAGGGCTGTTCCAAAAATAATGCCTCCTGCTTTATTGTATTGGTTCATGATGTCAGAAGAGGATGTTGGTAGTGCAGCAATGGGGGGTGAACCTTGCCACTAACATTCCACTACATTTTGATGCCATACAACAGATGACAGCAGAGGGACAGTCTGATAAAATGGCATCTCACACGAAGGGCATATGAAGGAAAGATGTGTCACTTAATTTCTCCATGTAGAAAAAATTGTACCTATTTATATTCACTGATGCTTGCTGAATGTGTATGGAGACTGAACAGCGGATACAAGCACAAAGAAGCAGTAAGTGGTGCATTCCAGCAGTGGCGGCAGCAATGTAAAAGATAGTCATATTTTATATGGTCATGCAGATTTTTGAGTGTGGCATGCAGTCTCTTGATCATCTTGTGAAAAAGCATAGCTACTGGTGATGGCTATGCTGAAAAATAATGCTTTATAGCTGAGACTGCGCCCTATCAATCTGCTGTTGTGCTCTGTATCTCTTGTAGTTTGTATGGGAATAAATAGGAGGCATTACTTTCAAGTGTCCTATGTAGTTCATGGAATTACAAAGGGGGTTTCCATCCAGCAAGTCTTTTCATTGGAAAAATATGGCTGGAAGGTTAGATGATCTGATATTATGAAATGCAGTCAACATTTAATTGCAATCAGGTGCATGTGTCAGCAGCAATGACTATCTTTTATTTCTTTTCATGAAGAGTTGTGATTACATATTGGTACTATCTGTTATTCTGTTATTTTCTTATGTGGTAAATGTTCAAATGAGAGTATTAAATACAAGTATTAAAATTCCTGCTCTGTAAACTGGACATAAAGAAAATCTGCAGACACAGCACAAAAATAATGGCAACTGCATTCACAAAGAAATAGCAATTTAAGATATTTCAAAATGTTGAAATTATCTTACAGTAAATAAACAATTTCTTCACACACTACCCACTGATGAACAATTTTTTTTTTTTTTTTTTTTTTTTTTTTCCCTCAGGGTTCAAATACATTTTGTTGTTGTTGTTGTTGTTGTTGTTTTTCCTCAGGGTTCCAATATTCTCAAAGCAAAAGTTCTTCATTTTCATGGGCAAACTTGGTAGTAACAACATCAACCACAGTAAAAAATCTGAAAATGTTTATTCTTTTCATTTAATGCATGCTTCAAATTTTATTCTTAATTACTCAAAAGTCAAGATAATTTAGCTTGAAACATTTGAATGCTTTCTTTAAAGTGAATCTCATGCTCTAATGGATTAGATACAAATATATATATTGACTTCAATGGGTCTCCAGGAAAGGAAAGTTACTGTCAAAGTCATGTAGTACAGTCTTAAGCTACCTGTGAGGTTTTTGTTTTGTTTTGTTTTGTTTTGTTTTTGTGTGTGTGTGTGTGTGGCAATGTATATAAACCTGAGTAGAAAGTAAACAAATCTAGCATGTTTCAGATAGGCAATGACAGAACAAGAGAACAGAAAGTGACAGAGCATAGTGTAGTGACATATTCAAAAACACATACATCTCTTCTTAGTTTTCTTAAGAGCAAGCTGATCTGAACAGCAATGCGATGATCCTTTGAAGAACAGAGGATCATTAAGAAATCATTTAAATGGGGTTAACAGAAGATTTTTATATGAAGTCCCTGAATGTCAGTGATTTTCTCTTTTTAGATGCACTGTTATTTAAATACATTTCGTATTCTTTTACTTTTGGTAGTGGAATTTCATATCAATCCTCAATAAAGCAGTTCCATCAGTAAACAACAATACCTGCTTTTATATAAGACTTGCGGTTAGAAGGTATTTAGAACTTATCATTTTCTCCTGTCTTGTTCTTAAAAATATATACAACTTTCTGACCTTCATGGTATGATTTATAATGATCTCATCAAAACAATACCTTTATCTTATTTAAATGCAGTGAAGAAAAAATGCTTTCTCTACTATTAGAAAAATCCATTTACATTTATATGAAAATAAAAGTTTTTTGGTTTTTTTTTTTTCACATTTTATCTGCTCATTTTCTTGTCACACTGAAATTTCTCAAGCAATTTATTTTTAAATTTTCCTGTAGTAGAAGTCATCTTCTGTGCTGTTAACAAGAAATGTGTATCTCAGCACTAATATTTGCAGATTTAACAGTTGATTACATGCTAGTAGAGTTGTGGAAGTGAATCTTTTGGCCTTGAAGACCAGATCCATGATGTGGATTTAATCAGTTCCTAGAAGATGGTACTTATTTCTCATCTATTGTACAGTAAATTATGTCACTTATAAAAGAGACAAAGCAATAAAGGACAAGTTGGGTTTCCTAGCATCATATCTATCTGGACTAGCTGTAGTGAAGAAACAAAAGAATTTTAAAAATGGCAAGCAAATAAATAGTCTCTTGGGTGATGGAGCAAATGGATGCATGCTGTTGCTCCAACTGAGGAAGAAAGTAGTATTTTTTGCTAAATCGTTAAAAAAAAACAAAAACACACACACACACACAAAAAAAAAAAAACTACAAACAAGCAAACAGACAAGGAGAAAGTTTTATTGTTGTTGTTGTTTTACAGTTTTGATATTCTAATACAGTTTTCGGGTTTTTATTTTCTTCTAGAAGGGGGCAGAGGCCTTTGTGCATGCTCCTTCTTTACGTCATCATGAGGGAGCTGACAGGCAAAAGACTCAACATTAAATTTGAAGTTATACGTTACTGCTGCTTCATGAATAAATATATAAATATATACATATATAAAAATAGTTTAAATTTATATCCGTAGTCATAAGCAGGATTTCACTGATAAGTACAACATTGTTAGGGACAGCAGGAAGCTTTGCTGAGACAAACACTGCATTTGTTGAAGGATACAAAAAAGATAAGAGTCCAGGAGATAAAGAATATATTAAATATCTTTAGAAAGAGAAAAGTAAACAAGAAGCAATCAATTTCTAAATTGCATTATACTGTTCTTTCATGTTTCCCTCTGCCTACAAACAATTCCAGTCTCCTATGTACAACAACTTTCAGCTGCTGTTGAAATGGACTTTCTTCTTAGTCTGCCCTTCTGACAGCCCTTTGAAACACTGTTGAGGTTAGCAACGTGAAAATTCAAACACAAGCTACATCAATGCCCTAAGCATAATCCTAATGAGTATTACTTTCTTGTGGCACATGACCAGCACAGATAACTATGGATTCATTTGAAGAAAACATGATGAGTACTTACACAGCCTATCTTTTCCCAGTAAATATAAATGAATTGAATAGAAAGCAATTGCCTTCATATGGATTTACCTTTTTATTAAATTATCCTGTAAAATTTATCATCAACTGCTTACAAAATTTAAATAAACCTTTGGGAAGATGGTTATTCCTTATTAATTTTTGTTAATTCTAAATTGATTTCAATAAAAGTTATTAACCTGTTGTTATATGGTGTCTGATTGTTCTGTGAGTATGCTCCAGAATGCAAAAATTTCTAGGCAATCTATATGGACTGTCCTAGAAAATGGACAGTCTAGGTGGAGAAATGACATGAGAGGTAAAAAATGCAACAGCATAGAAATTTCTTCAGCTTTGAAAACTCTACTCTTTTTTTTTTTTGTCATCAGATGATTAAAAATTGCCACCTGAAATGCTACACAGAGATACCATACGAGGAATTTCTAAAACAGAAAATTGAGTAAACACACCTTGAAATTCTGCAGGAGCCCATATTAACTACTCTCCTCCAAATACATTCTCTAGCAACTCTAGGCTAGAGAACTAAGCTAGTAGGAACTGATCAGAGTGACTTTATGCTACACCTGAAAATGTGAATTGTAGATCTGTGGAAGAACTCTTACGAAAAGTTAGTGGTCAGCTCTCAGACAACAGAATGGAGTCCGATTTCATTTAAAATAGAAATAGTTTAATATATATTTCTAATATATATTTTAATAATTTATTTAATGAATCTTCTACCTATATTTTCATTAACTACCATTGCATTGTTCTCACATATTTTTGTAGTTTTTGTTTCTTCAGTGCATGACACCTTGTCTATACTCTCTGCTGAAAGTCTTTTAAAAAATTAGTCAGCAGAAATTTATATTATTTCACAGGAAATGGATTTTAGTGACACATTTAAGAGACACAAGTTTTGTATTTTCAAATATTAGGGTGTTTTTTAAATTTCTGGTATAAATCCACTATGCTGACTTTATCCTATGAAGTGTTAAGAAAGAAAGTAATAAAAGAGAGAAAAAAAATAAACAAACAAGATGAAATTTGAACCTTTTAGATGGCTCATTCAGTCTGTTAAACACTTTGTCTCATCACGAGTGCACCATGTTTTCTTTAGTGTATTATCTCTCAGTATCTCTTTAATGTTTAGTGTGGTCATTTATTTAATAGCTCTTTTCATATTGGAAATAATACTGGAGTTTCATTTCATATGGATGATTCATACAGTGTGTACAGTGCATATTTTAAAATGTTGAATATTTTAGGTTCAGAGAAGATGTTACTTGTCTGTTCTTTTGTATGCTACTTTGAGTTCCTCTTAAAAAAGTTCTCTTTAGTTCTCTAGTACCAGATTTTCAAAGATGGTTTCAGTTTCTAATGGTAAAAATTTGCACTTGCAAATATGTATATCTGAATTTTCCACCTTCACAAAACTGTATTCTCCAAAATTCATGTGATAAAAACATACCTGCAAACTCAGTATTTAAACTATTCTGAAGACTCTGGAGAATTCTACAATAGTAAGACAAAACAATTAAGCCAGAGATGTGGAATAAGAGAGGATAAAGTATTTTGGAGTGATGAAAGCCTTCACTTCAGTAAATCTGTAAAAAGGTTGTCCCCCTAACATTCTAGTCCCTGAGACAATAATGCATCTTGCAGCACCAATAAAAGGTATAATGTTACAGATCATAAGGATACAAAACAGTACCTACATACTCTGTCTCTCTTAACACTTATTCTCTCCTGTGATCCAGAATTCACACTGCTCTATCTCATGGGCTCTATGCTGCTGAGAAAGGTATTATCAATAAATGATAGTTCCAACAATGCTCATCACAATGCCACTTCACTTTCACTTGTTGGAATTTATCCTTTCCGGTCATTTCTTTCATCGTGAAATCATTTTCCACAGTTTTTGTTGTTGTGATTGTTTTCCTGTTTATACATGTATATATACATGTATACAGCTTCTCTTTTCTTGAAATATGTCCGTCAAATAACCTTATTTATATAATCTCACTTAACATTAAAAGTACCTTTTATGTAATTCTACATACACCCTGCAATTGTCATATTTCTCTCATTTGCTTTTAGAAATTTCTCCTTCTGCTCTATACCACTCTTCATATTTCGACAGTTTCCTTTGATGGGTCCAGATGATTCTTGATCTATCCCTCTATCATCTTTTTTTTTTTTTTTTTTTTTTTTTTAAAGCTAGCATAAGTATTAAAAAATTAGCTATGGTTATGCTTATATTGTAGTTCTTTTACATACTTCTGAAGTACTTAAGTAGCTCCTGTGGTAATATCAGCCATTCATTGTCCAAACCGGCCACCTAGAAGTCTGAATAACTACTTTCCTAATTACTAAATAAATACTTGGACAATTTTCTTCTGCCTAAGCAGCATCAATAATTCAAATGCTGGTTTCAACCCTAAAGCCAAAACATTTCCTAGAATGTAGACAATATGTAGAACTCTACCCCGCCTTCTTTTGCAGCAGTTCATTCTACTCCTTCCTCTGAAAGCTTTGAAAGACTTCCATTTATTTTTTTTTTTCTTCTACCAGACTTCCTAGATTTTTTTTTTTCTTTTTTTTGGGAGGGGAGGAAGCATGGGGAGGGGGCATGAATTGTATTACTCTCTCATGTTGCTGGACATGAGGCTACTGCTTTTTCTGGAGAAAGAAAAAATGCAAAGGAGGTACTGTAACTTTGAATTTGTTTTTGTAATAATAAAATGATATTCAATAAAATAATAATCTTGCAAATACAGTCACTTGAGGATGAATTATCATACATATGAATACAAAAGAAAAACACTATGCTCCCCTTCTCTCTAGAACTATTTGAGTAACAAAAGGAAGCCTGGCACATACAGTGTAGGGAGACAGGTGATTAACAGTGCTCAGAACCCATGATATATTTTTAAACCGATCACATTAAGTACTAAAGGAAAGCGTCTTCTATTCCTCACCTGCAGGGTTCTTTAGAGGTAATATTTGAGGCTTTTGGTACAATATACCAACAGGAATAGCTGTTCAAACTGTGACTGCTTATAAGCTTTTCCGAATAGTAGAGCAGTTAGCATGGTTTCAATGGCAAATTAAAATAGAAAGCAAAAGGATAGCAGCTGCTAACCAAGAAATGTGCAAGAAACTGGAACTGGCACTTAATTATCTTTGAGACCTCTACTACTCTGTCAAATCTGGATAAAATCAATAGATCCAAAGGCAAAAGGTACAGAGAGTGCAGTGTTAAGGATCTACGATACTGGCCATGATAGGGCCAGGGCCAAATCATTGGACATGCACACCAATATGGTGAACGGCAAAATGGCATTTATTACAAGTGAAACCTAGCTTATATACTCTATGTGCTTTGTCTACGCCCCCAAGCATATGCCACAGAGCAGGGGAGGTCCTAACGCGTCACATCCCGACATCGCCTCGTCAACGCCTACTCCTGACACGTCACATTCTGATTTCAACGCTAGATGCCTAATACAACATATGCAGCAAGTGAGGAAGCATACACACGCACAGACAAATTGCACACATGGACTTTGCTTCCATAGCATTTCTATGAAGCCATTTTGGCTTGCTTGTGTAAGGGATGTTCCATACTGCTCAAAAGGAAAGCACACACAGTTATGAGTGGACACATCTGTGCAAACCAGTAAGGATGCATACTTGGCTTGCACAGACTTACCTCATTCATAGTCTGTACAGTGCAATGCTGCTTTGCTGTGCTTCCCAAAGCACACAAAGTCAAAATGAGATAAAGAAAGCCAAGTCAAAGGTTACTGCATCTGAATGTTCCTCTGTTTATTGGTCTGCTCATGAGGAAACAGGAGTCTGTAAGGCACACCTGTTTTTCCAGTAGTCAGTAGACTGGAGCAGATGGACAATTCTAATATCTGTACTCAAATCAGAAGTTAGATGATGTCAGCTTGTTCTCTATGGTACCTCTGAGAATGGCATCTCAGTATTTTGCCTTGGGCAGACCTAAGAAAAACAACAACAACAAAATAGAAGAAATCAAATATAAACCAAGAAACAAAAAACAAACAAAGAAACAAAGAAACAAAAACAAACCAACAGACAGGATGAAGTTGAGAAAAAGAAGCAGGCAGAAGTGAGTTAGAAGAATGAACAACATAAATTCCATGCATAAGGCAGTAAGGTTACAATGACAGTAAGAGGGGGAAAAAAAAGGAAAGAATCTTTGCCTAATAGTTTCCTGAATCAAGAATTTCACTTATTTTCATTTATTTATTTATTTTTAGGAGAAAGTTTTTCATTCAGATGCGGTGATGCACTGGATGAAACAGGTTGCCCAACGAGGTTGTGGGTGTCCCATCCCTGGAGGCATTCAAGGTTAGGCTGGATGTGGCTCTGGGCAGCCTAGTCTAGTGGTCAGAGATATGGCAGGGGGTTGAAAGAAGATGATCTTTGATGTTATTTGCAACCCAGGCCATTCTATGATTTAGACTTCTTTAAATCGTGTCCAACAAGTCAAATCTGACAAAATATTCCTCTGCCGAAAGATTTTTCTGTCACACCTATACATACATTTATTTATGTTTGCGTGTATACCTATGTATATTTTGTCAGTTTACATTTTGTCACAGTAGTCCTTTCACAGTATTCAACTTCATCTGACTTCATACATGAAGGATCAAGTTGAAATTCATGAGTCCAGATCTTCAGAGAATTTTCATTTTAACCACATTCAAGGAGAAAGTAATTAATATTTTCTTTTTCCTGGTGTAGTCTCTCATCTAAATTAAACAGATTTCCTTATCTGATTATTTCTTTTCTTACATTTAAGATGTAAAGCATCTCATAAGTATGTCTAACTAATATTCAACATGTTAGTTAGCAATGCAACAATTAAGAAATAATTTTAAATCAATTTATCTACATATATGTAAAACTGAAACTCCATTTATTGTGTCAACTATTTTATTACTACTATTGTTAATACTATACTCTTTTTTCATGCCTACCTACTGTCCATTTTCATGAGCACTGGAATAGGGTTTCTAAAAAATATCCAGAGACGCTTTAAAAAGCACCTAATTTTCATATTCTAAACAAGACTATGCCATGGGTAATGAGCTACTAATGTCCACTTTTATGGTACATCCAATAACCAAAAACTGATCACTTACTTATTTTGAATTCCCACTATGACTCTACTGCATTTTTATAAAGGAAGGCTCTTTCATGAATTGGTCAGTTAATTTAATTACTCAAATATGAGGAAAATTCTGAAATGAAAAATAAATTTTTATTCGGCACATGAGGAAGAATCTTTGATTTGAAGAAGACACCGAGCATATTTCAAAGGCATCTTCAAAAATAACTAGAGAGTGTGGATTTAATTTACATTTTTACAAATATTGCATTATTCTGATTAAAATAGAAAATGGGATCATTTTTGCCTGAATTATATGTATTCTGCTTTGCTTTCAGCATGACTGTAGGCAAAGTGCAGAAAGATGAAGAGTGAAGATAAACATTTCCAGAAATGATAAATACATCAAGGGGCAGCAAGGGAGGACTTGAATTAGGACAACTTCTAGAGTAAAGATAGGAAATAGAAATGGGGTGATATCTGAATCTTACCTAGGTACAGATAATCAGGGAGACAAGGACATACCAGATCCAGATTCAGTGAGAACTGCCTGGTGACTCTTAAACAAAGCTAAATGATCTGTAGATGAAGATAACATATTTTAGTAGATTATGTCTATATACACATAGGTTCATAGAATTACAGAGTATCCCAAGTGGGAGAAGACCGCAAGGATGATTTAATCTAATTCTTGGCTTCACATAGGACTACTGAAAATTCAAACAATATTTCATACACATATTCATGTACAGAATTGAATCATATTTCTTTACCCATAATGCTGGGTTCCCATGCTCCTTGATGTTATTTACTTATTTACTCATTTTTGACTGAAAATCCACTGATCCTCCAGAGGAAATACTTTTCAATGAAACACTATATCCTGAAAGAAACAACACAGTCAAATGGCTATGAAAATGTGAATATAACTTATTTTCTTCATATAAAAGAAAATGATATTTCAAATGATTAATCCTCAGAGTGTTGCGCTCTGTTAGAACAAATAATAACTATTCAACATATTACCCATTAATCTGTGATTATACAAAGTGTGTGTGTGCACCTCTGTGAGTTTTAACACATTGATATCTACTTACCCTAGTATAACTGTATTAATTCCTTGGTTCTGTGGTGTTCTGTGGTGGGTAGCCTTGACTAGCAAACAGCATTCCTGTATCAGCTGCATACTCCACACAACCCCAAAAAGACAGTTGCAGAAAACAACAGGACAAAGAAAGTTCAAGACAGATAAACTGTCTTATCATTTACTTATCATTTACTTCTGTGGGCAAAAGAGACTTGTTTTGGGGAAAATTAACATAATGCAATATCAGTTAAAATAAATATGTCATTTATGTGGAGCAAAACTAACAAAAAAAGCATAAAAACAACTTTCCTCTCCCTTTACCAGGCTCAAATTCAGTTCTTCACTCTATACTCTTCTACTACTTTGTTGCTGATAAGATATACACACTTATTTCAATCCTCTATCTTACGTCAAGCATACCTGAAATATTGGACAGGTCATCTCATTCCTGACTACTAACCCTTGTCTGTGCATTGCCCTGAATCTGGACTTCACACCAAATTTTTGTTTGCCTTTATTTCTGTCATGATTCTATGTTTTTTTTTTGTTTTGGGGTTTCAGTATTCCACATCAAAACATCATGTAGTGTACAGGGTATTAAAGTATTAATGCCCCAGTTCCAGGTACCTATCCCTGTACATTACAGAAGTCACGGGATCTGGCCCTTCCGGGTGGGGGGGGCGCTCTCTTGCTGCCTGCAGTGGGTGCTGGAGGTGCTTTCCTGGCCGTTCCAAGCTTTTCAGGTTTGAATCGGTCCCGGGAACTCTCTCTCTCTCATCTTGTCTGATTTATTAATCTCAATTTCAATTAAATTGTATCTATTGTGTTATCTTGCATTCCAATATTATAGTAAAATAAGTTTTCCTCCATAGATTGTTGCCGCTGTTCTTTTCCTCCCTTCCTTCCTTCCCATTTTGTGGGACTGGGGTGGGGGGGGGGGGAGGGCAGAGGCCTGTCGCCCCTGTCACGGACATAGATTGATCTAGTCAACTCCGTGACAGATTTTTGTATAGATTATTTTGTCTCGCTCCAATTTATAGGAGGGAGAGGAGGTTCTTTTATTATCTATATACCCGGCGTGAGATTAAGAAGCAACGGTTCAAATGTTGGTCCAACCACCAGTTTATTACAAATCTTAATCAGGGGAAATGGGGAAGGGGAGAACGGACACTATTATGATTAGGGTAATGGGGGAAGGGAAGGAGGGCGATAGAAAAGATAGAAAAGAAGAAGCAAGGAGTCTTTATAGGCAGCAAGAGGGACATAGTCACCACCATGGATCCAGCGAGGTTCGTAGTTCCGTCTTTGATCCTCAGTAGCGGTGGGTCGTCAGGCAGAGTTGTCCTGTTGCCAATGACGACGACGACCATGGTGATGACGGCCCTTTTTCAATGCTTCAAAGTGGTTGAGTCAGCTCTTTTTGGAGTGACAGCTCAAATCCAAAGTGGTCGAATCAGCTCTCCTTTGAGTGACAGCTCAAACCCAAGGTGGTTGAGTCAGTTCTCCTTGCGGTGGCAGCTTCTGGCTCTGAGATCTCAGCAGGAACCTCCTTTGTTCTTATCTTTCTGGCCTTGCCAGCAGATAAGAGGAAGCAGGGAGGCACCAACTTGCATCTTGCCTTCGCAAGATACAATGGTATCATCCCCCAGCCTTCCATACTTAGCTGGAACGGTTTGGCCACAAGCCAGATCTTCCGCCAGTGAACACTCCTGAGCACTCTCTTCCGCTCTTCTACAGAGCAAGCAGCTCTGGGGGAAGGGGCTTGCAAATGTTCCCAAAGCGATATCGATTGTCACACAGTTAGCACCCATCAGCTGCCTCCTTGACAAGTCACTCAGAGTCTTATCAAAGAAAAACCTCAGGAAGCAAGCTTTGAGCCAAAAAAAAACTAAGAAGGATTCTCACATATTTATATTAATATTATTTAAATAATTCTGATGCTTGAGATGAGGTCTAATGAAAAAAAAGAAATTAAATAATTCTGATGTAGATGTGATCTAATGGAAGGAGATATGCTTGCTAATATTTCTGTAATGGAATGATAGAATCATAGAAGGGTTTTTGTCATTTATCTCCAAACCCCTGGACAGTGTTGCCATCCACTGGATCAGGCAGCCCAGGGCTCCATGCAACACGGCCTTGAGTGCCTACAGAGATGGGACATCCAGAGCTTCTCTGGGCTAACCTGTACCAGTGCTGCACCACCTTATGAGTGAAAATCTTCCTCCTCACATGTAATCTAAATCTCCTCTCTCTTAGTTTAAAACCTTTCCCTTTTTCTATCACTATCAGATTGCATTAAAAGTCAGTCTCCTTACTTAATATAAACTCCTTTTAAGTACTGGCAGAATTTTTTTTTTTTTGTCATTTTTTTTTTTTAGATTGAGAAGAGTCAACGTGAGAAAAGGTGCTTGAAAGATTCTTCTTTATAGAGATGATACTTAAATATTCAGGACAACAATCCATACCTTTCATTATCATGATACTTTTGGAGAGAGAGAATTGTAAGGGAAGAGGGA
Organism: Lagopus leucura; assembly: GCF_019238085.1. Lineage (NCBI taxonomy): Eukaryota > Metazoa > Chordata > Aves > Galliformes > Phasianidae > Lagopus > Lagopus leucura. Next base: position 17,254,047 of record NW_024962262.1, read on the forward strand.
AGAAGGGAAAAAGAGAGAAAAAATGTCCTCTGCATCTCAGGTTTTTTTTTTTTTTAGAATTTACTCGCAATCCTCTGCAGCACTGAACCAAAATAAATCTTTTCACCAAAGACATATTTAATAATATATTAGCTTGACAGTGTTACCTTCCTTTACATTAGAGACTCTACTCTCTGACTGATATAAAATTATCACTACACATTCACAGAAAAAGAGCTCATCTTTATTCTCATTCACCAGCTATCACTATAGAGGTATTTCTGGTATTGCCTGTCTTCAAGTTCAGACATCCCAACATAATGAGATAAGTTATCACAGTCCTAGGAGTAGAAATACTACCACTAGAGATATCAAACTTTGGTGCACTGTAATTATGTGTGTGTTAGCAAGAAAGAAGAAGAAAAAGACAGTCTCTAAAGCAAACAAACAAACAAACAAACAAACAAAAACAACTAGTGAGATAAAACTAACGCATAATGCACAGACAATATAGTAGATTTTGTTTATTTACTTTATTTTTGAATTTAGTTCTTATTTATGTGTGTTTGCGCATGTGTGGAAGTTTGGGTTTTTTAGTTGTTTGTTTATTTGCTTGTTTGGGGCACTTTTCATTGAATTTATCTTCTAAGCAATTGTAATAGGAGCAAAATCTCTGCCAGCGTAAGAGCAGAGCAAGTCCAAGGTAATCTCATGAATCTGAGATATCTGCAGAAGATATGCATCCCAGAGTTCTGAAGGAACTGGCTAATGTTGGTTGCTAAGCCATCCTCTGTCATATTTGTGGCTCTTAGGCACAGGAAATTACAAGTCAGTGACCCTCAGATCTGTGTCTGGGAAGATCATGGAGCAGATCCTTATAGCAGGGATGTTAAGACACACATGAGATGAGAAGAAACTACAGGTTAGTGAGCCTCATATACGTTTCTGAGAAGATCATGGATCAGATCTTTCTGGAAGAGATGTTAAGGCACATGAAAAATGAGGAGGTGATCTGAGACAACCAACCTGGCTTCACTAAGGGCTGACCAATCTGGTGGTCTTTTATGATGGAGTGACAACATTAGAGGACAAACAAAGGGTAACTGATATCATCTACCTGGACTTGTGCAAGACCTTTGACATGGTACTGCACCACATCCTTACCTCTGGAGAGTTACAGAGTTGGAGGCTGGACTATTAGGTGAATAAATAATTAGTTGAATGGTTGTAGCCAGAAAGATGTTTTCAATAGCTCTATGTCAAGGTGGAGGATGGTCTTGAGTGGTGTCCCCAAGGACTACATCTTCGGACCAGAATCATTTATCACTGGTATAGACAGTGGGACTTAGTGCACCCTCAGTAAGTTTGCTGGTGACAACAAGATGAGTGGTGCAGTTATAGAATTCTAGAAACACAGAATCATGGAATCATAGAATCATAGAATGGTTTGGGGGGACCTTTTAGATCATCTGAGTTCCAACCCCTCTGCTATAAGCAGGGACACCTTGTCTCACTCCAATTTATAGGAGGCAAAGGAGGTTCTTTTTAATATATGTATATACGGTATGAGATTAAGAAATAACAGTTCACATGTTGGTCTGACCAGTTTATTACAGATCTTAATACAATAGCAGAGATAGGAAAGAAGAGGCAAGGAGTCTATATAGGAAGCAAGAGGGAGATAGTCACCACAATGGATCCAGCGTTGTTCATAGTTCATTGATCTTCAGTAATGGTGGGTTGTTGGGCATTGTTCTTCTGTTGACGATGACAGTAACCACGGTGATGGTGGCCACTTTTCACCACTGAAAAAAACACTGAGAAATTAAATGAAAAGCAGACTTATGATAGAAATTAAAACAGTAATGCAAGTTCAGCCTGTGTCTCTCTGTAAAATGTTCTGCTTGCTTGCATTAATAGTAGAAAGTCATTTACTCACCAACACACATAATCATGTTGTAGTGACTTTACAAGAAACGCAAAGACAAAAAAGAAAAAAAAAAAAAAAAAAAAAAAAGTCTGTTCTATAACATTTTATTTAGTTACAAATTCTATTTCTTTTTTAAATTTTGATTGTTGTTTCTGAGTATTTAAACAGTTCTTCATTGGTACTAACACTGTTCATCTGTGTTAATACTAGGACATTCCTAAAGACCACTCATATGTATAATGATATCTGGGATACATTCCAAAATTTCTAACCTAATTATTGTAATTGTGATGGGAAAGAAAAAAAAGAGAGAGAAGGAAGATAGAAAAGAGATAATAATAATTATCTTTTAATCACCCCTCCCTTTGTCTTTTTAGATTGCTAGTCTTTCAGAGCCTGTCACTTTGAACTATGAACTGTAATTACCACAACTGAGCCATGATCTCAGGTCTCTAATTCCAAAGCATCAACATTAGAAGGCAAGCAAAAGACTTCTATGGCTCTACTCCTACACTTAAAGTTACACATGGTCTTAAGTTCTTTGCTGATTTTGACCTAGATTAGGGTCCAGGAGGGAACATGCTACTTGAGCCATGTACAGAAGTTGTTGAGTATCTGTAAATTCTTCCTCATTGATCAGCATTTTTCAAGTAGCCATATTATTTCACTACTTACTAATTGATGTTCATCCTCCAGTGATGGAGAAAAAAGCTTCAGATGCAGTTTTGTTGCAGTTGTCAATTTTCACCAGTTCCGCTAATTATTCTTCACATTATATTCTAATGTAATAGCTATGTTAAAATAAATGTTGATCAACCCACACATTTGGCTGATAAACTCTTTTAATTGTTTCCTCCAGCAAGTGAATTTTCTTGAAATTTAGGAAATTGGATGCATATTTAAGATGGCCAACATTAAAACACTTCACTAATAGAGCTGCATGCTTTACTAATCTTAATGGTTGGATGGTATATTTCATTTGTGCTCATTTGCATAATTTGCTGATTAAACTACATATTTAATCTGTTGACCTTTACTCTGTACTTATCCCACATTGAAAGAGATGTAATCAATGTGCAGACTTTATTGAATGCAGCTGACATCTCAAAGTTTACCTACTCCTTGGAATTTTATTTAAAGCTATCATCACAGTATCTCATTGCAGTCTGTTGGTTATCTTTCTCTTCCTCCTGAGTGATTGAAAAAAAAATTACAAAATAGTCCACGTATATAATAGAAAAATGCTACTAATTTTTCCCACACAATATATCTACTGCCGGAGTTCTCATGGAGGAAAATGAACATTATATAAGGGTGATACGTTGACTCTTTACAGTTCATTATAGTATAGCTACAAACACATACTTCACTGTACAAATAGGAAGATATTTGGAAGTCCTTTGCCCTTTTCCCCTTTGAATTCTGTTAACAATATCCATTTATGTACAGAAATATCTTCTGCCTTTGAGAAATGGGCCAGTTCAATTTTGATTCCCAATTCCTTTGCAATGGTATATGCAGAATACAGAACCTTTGCAACACCTTCCCCAGCTATTCCAGAAATTCTCAACCCTTGTTTCCTTTGAGTAAAGGTGGAACAGAAAGGAGTAACAGCCAGACAAGCATACAACTGATGTATACAAGGAGTACAGATTTCAAATAATAATCTGACTGTAGTCAATTTAAATGAAACATCAAATGAAGTTTTTATTAAATGATGATGATCAGCCCCTTATTGATCTTAATCTAAGAGGGTAATGTTGAGACAAACTTTTGGACAATAGAGAAAATAGAAGGGGAGGAGTGGTTTACTAACTCTAACTAATTCTTTTCTGGGCCCAACCAAGCAAACAGCTTTAGAGTAACCTTTCAGATGCTAGGAAAAAAAAAAAAAAAAGAAAAGAAAAAAAAAAAAAAGGTGAAAGATGCAAAAATTTTACCAGAGCAATAAATTGCTAAATAATGTTCCAAAATGATCAAAAGCAGATCCAATGAAAAAAGTAAACAGGCACTGATATTTTCTTTGGGAGGGAGGAAGGGGAATGTAAAGCAAAAGTAAACATGTGATCAGGGCTTTTGGAGGAGTTATTGAGCAGACCTACATCTGATCAAATCAATCTGGAACAAGAAAATAAATTTCCTATTCTTACCACACCATGCATATCTCAGTTGCTTCTAGGTCTTAGAATGCTTCTCCCAGCACTGAGAAAGCAACATCTTGGAGTGTCTTGGAGGGCAGAGACTGAATGGAGCACAGGTTACAATTTTTTTTTGGCAGAGAAAGAACTAAAGAGAGAACACTTGAAAATTGAGTCCTGGCAGAAAGCCCAGCATCAATTGACTTCCCATCTCTATCTGTCTCTAATTTTGATCTCCATTTGGGACTAAAATACAAGAGTGAGGAGGAAATTTTTTGCAAGAAGTATGTAAAAACCACTGTCTGTGGATCAGACAGGGAGTGATGTTTATTACAAAATACGTATTGTGTCCTCATCACACTTTGTGATCTTCTTTTGTGATCTTCTCATAGGCAAAGATTGAAGAGTTCCCAAGTCTTTATTCTACACACAAGAAAAGCCTTTTATTTTCTTTCTTTTTCTTGAGGACAAGAAGTCACATTCTACATATCTCAGAGCAGGTCCAGCTGCAGTTGCAACGGCTCTTTAGGGATTTCATTTCATTGACTGCCTGAAGACTGGGTCATAGGGCTGGTTCCAAGACAACTTTGTTGTGTCATCTTCAGAATGCCGTCTGCCAGCCTCATGGTCAACATTATCCTCATGCAAGTTATATAATGTGTTCAGATGTGGGAGTTGTACATTCTAGTTGCCTGCCTGAAGCTGAAAACCACAGATATTCTACCACTAAGTAAAAAATGAACACTTCTGTCAGTTATGGCAAGCGTAATGACATTGTTGATGATATTAATCCCTTTTATTCGTCAAATTTAATCACTTGTCACTTGTACTAGTGAGAATTTGCTCTTCTGTCCAAGTAACAAGTGCTAGTACAAAATACAAGCTTTTGAAGTAGAAATTTTCAGAAGGCCATGGGAAATGTATCAGTTTGTTGAAGTGGAAAATCCAGTTTTGTTTTGCATGTCTGTATTTAATTTGAGAAGAAAATTGTGTAGGTAATACTATAAATCAGGAAGTAGATACTGTAAGCCCATCTGAATAAGATAAGACTAGTTTTTGGTGAGCTTTTTGAGGACTTAGTAAAAAATGAAGAGCTTTGAGAGAAGAGCATGCAATATACTGCTAGAAACTTCAGGGAATTCATATCGTTGCTGAAACAGCATGACCAGAGGGGAAAAAGATTTCTGAAATGAATTCAGTCTCCAATGGGCTGCCCAAGGCTGGCCCATTCAGTAGCAGTGTGGATACCCAAGGGCTGTTAGCACAGATCACAATATAACAGAAAGAATTGAAATTAAAGCTAAAGAAACAGCATCAGGAGATGATCCCCAAATATATGTAAGTTGATTAAATGGAAACACAGAGGCAGCCAAAATTGATGACAGTGGAAATTACTGCTATGGACCCAAGGCATTAACAGGATATTTGGAACTTCCACCAATTGCACTGATCATCTTTGATAGATTACACCCTCTTTTTGAAGAAGCCTCTTAGCTAAAGATTACCTAATGAAACTCTGCAGAATTTGCAAAAGTCTGTAAAAGACTTCAGGTATCCTTTAATTCTCCCAGGGAATGAGGCCTGTCTACTGCCCTATGTCTATATGAACTTCTAACTTTACTGTTTGCTTAGAGAAGCTTTGTTTAGCAGCCTCAGAATCAGAATGGTATCATACCACCAATAATCATGAAATTTCAGAAAATGAGGAAATGAGCTTGAGGAAGGTATCTATTATACACTTTAATATGATAAATGGGAAAAACCTGTTGTCAACACGTTACTCAACCTTTTGGCCCTTCGGTACTTCCGAGCTGACAAAAATGAATGAGAATAGTTTACAGAACTTACAAAAAATTAAATAAATAACAATAAATGAAATAATAAATACTAATAATTTTATTAGTATTTATAATAATAAATAATATAAATAATAATAGATAAAAACTTACATAACCATAAAGAAAAAGACAAAAACTAAAACCTATCAGACACAAATGTATCTCTCAATGTTTGTATGACTCAGCAAAGCTTCTGTAGCCATAATGCCTTATGTCAGTAAAAAAGTGAATCTAAACTTCTGATTGTCCAGTCAAATGCACAGCAGAAATGGGAGTAAATTATAAGTATATTTACAGTAGAAGGAGCTAGATATTTCTTATCTAAAAAGACATAATCCCAAATGAAGCAGTAAGAGTCATTGCTTTAGAAGAAATAGAAACCCCAGCATTGACAGCAATATAGTAAGAAGGTATAAAATGCCTCTTCAAAGTAAGAAAGATAACAACCAACTATGTGGTATGGTAAATTATTGTGATAAGTGTGTGAATTTCATAAACTACAGTGTCAGAAACGTTCAGTTAAAACTCTGTTGCTAAGGATGAGAAAGGTGGTTTTAAGAAATTTGAAAGAAAATTAAAAAAGGTCTATGAACATTATCCGTTCAATAGGATCATGAGATAAGTGACCGTTGCATTTTACTTCATTATATTACTACTAATCAGTTTGTTAACCTTTGTCAAAAGTATCCTAAAAGAGCTTTTTTTTAAAAACAGGAGTCTTCGGAGAATATCCGCATGAGGACAGCAGGATTGCCAGCTGAGATCCATGAACTGTATATGCCAAATACTGAGCTGAACTAAATCAGATTCATCTTTAGCTATCTTCTGGAAGATCGACAGGGTTATAGTAAGTCTATGATTAGTTTCTGAAACATTTTCACCAGCTTTACAGGCAAAATAAAGGACTTGTAGTCTGTGACATATTTTAGAAACAGAGAAGGTCTGTAAAGCTTTGCTTCTTGTTATTAAGGAACTGTTCTCTGGAGCTGAAATGGCTATTCCCAATCCATTCTTAAGTGTAATCAAAGCAGGAATAATGTCTGTCTTAATTGACTTTGCTTTTCAATATCCAAAAACAAGTTACACTGTGTAACCTATGGAATAAAACAATAGCAGAAGCCTCACTGCTGCTACAGATGGGGGGGCTTCCTAAGAGAACTAATGTCAGAGAGAAGGACAGGCTACACTAAAGCACCTATAATCTGCTTCTTATCTAGAAGTAATAATTTACAAACATGTAAAAAATACATGACTGAGATACTGTCACAGTTTTTATTCTGTTTGTACTTAGATATCACAGGGCTTTCCTTTGCTTTCTTTTACTTTTTGTGTGGTTAAAAATCTAGTCACGTGTTTTGGGAAAGCATAATTGAGAATGAACTGCATAAGAATGTGTGGATGCCCAGTCACTGGACTGGGCAAGCATCACACAAGTTAGAAGTAGAGAAAGATTATCATAATTTCTTGAAAACTACTGAAAGATAGATATAAATATAATTGTCTTCTATATATATATCTCTCACTGAAACACATACTATCTTTATGTGAACTAATAAAATTTTTAAATCTCCATTAAATTTAGTTACTTTCTCATGTTAAAAACAAACTGCAAATGCATATTCCATTCTAAGTTGTGTAGATTCTTAAGATTGAAGTCTTAGATCACCCTTGTAGTGTACAACATTCTAATGTAACGGAATTCTTAAGTACAGGATTTTTTTTTTTTAATTTTTTTTTTTTATTTTTTCCATTAGTGGAATATTTAAGAGACATCTTAGATATACTTTGGTTATGGTGAATGGATCTTGCAAGTTCTGTGATTAAGAGAGAACAGAAAGTCTTCTGGTAGCTGGAATTATCTGCAAAACATTCAGCAAAGAGAACACTAGGGAGACTACATGAATCTAATATACAATAAATTTGTGAAAAAGTAACACTATTGTATTTTCATTGCAGCTAAGAAAATGTACTTAACAAAAAAATTTTGGGTTTAGTATTGTATATTTTGAAAACAAATTGAAGTTTATTTTGAGGGGTCAGCTCGTTGGTTGTTTTTAGTTTCTTTTCTGAGTTTATCTCTTCAAACTTATTATCAAACTTATGTAATCACTTTAATTCATGGAAGGCAGTGTGATTTCCAATTTCATTGAAAATCAAGAATACAACTGGATCATCAAAATGTGCAGCTGGATCTGTAAAATGTCTATTTGGAGCATCAAACTATGTACTGCAGCACATAGACTGTAGTTGTACATTTTGAGGCACTAAAATCTGCAGCTGAATCAATAAAATATTGTTTATCAGAAGATGATTAAGAACCAAACAAACAAACAAACAAACACATGACTGAATCAGGAAGATGTTAAAAATGAGCCATAAAAAAGGTCAGACGTTACATAAACACTGTAAGTATTCTTGTGTAAGTCGAGCAATGAAGAACATGAAAGCAAAACTAACAACCTTTGCAAAATAGTCTTTCAGAACACTATACCAAGTCAAAAATAGTCTAGCAGGAGTTTGATTTTAAATGGCATTACTTTGCTGAATGTCCGTGAGGCGTGGCTGCATTTATGTTTATTTGGCTATTTCAGACAAAAATTCAAACAGAAAGATAAAGAATATAATGACTTTATTATTACTATGTTTTTTTTTTAATGAAACCTTCAGTCATGCCATGCATAATGATTGTTCTCTATGGCATATCTCACCTTGTCTTGGCAGCTCATGAGGATAGACATTATTCAATAAAATAATGACTAGAAGTGACAAGTGTTTTGAGTTACTTTTCTACTAGACACTATTGTTGACTGTCATTGTTACAGTATCTCCATTCATGATTTCGCAAGCCAGGATCTGATGCTTTATCTGAAATTGATATAACCCATATGTAAGTTAGTCCTGATCCAATGCACTCATGATTTACACTAGCAGAAGATTTATGTCAGCAGTGGTCTTCCCAGTTTAAGTCTGATACTTTCCTATGAAATTTTGTTTCCTGCTTCAATTTACACCAGATAAGGGGCAGGACGTGCCAGAACATGAAGTGATGCAAAGCAGTTACAAACCCAGCTCTGCTTGCCAGGTTTATGGATACTTCTGCATGCTGAAAAAGTGTAAAGCAAGAAAAGTGTATCCATGACTCGTGGCTCCTACAGCTAAGTCATTCTGATTTGCAGTTGATTACCCATTCATGCCTTCATATTTGCTATATAAGTATAGTATGGTTTTGTTCTGTTCCCACAAATCCTTTTTTCCTGAACATGTGAATGAGTTTAGAGATATCTTTAGATTATAGATGAAGAGAAATCTTACAGGCTTTGCAGAATATATTTGTGTAGGAATAACTCCATAAAGCAATAACTCCATTAAAGTCAATGGATTACAGCAATAAAACTACAATACAGTTACAGAACAGGTATGTAAACATCAGCAGGAAAATAAAAGCATCTATACACAAATCGGGAACTGTGCAGATGGAAAAGGTACTGAATCTTTTAGAAAGAGATTTACTGCAAATTGACTGCTTCTGTTTGGTGGACCAGAATGCATATTTGAAAGTATTTTCTGTTCCCTCTCAGATCCAGGTGACTAAAAAATATAAGCTGTACAGAAAATCCTTGGATTAATTGCATAAGCATTTTTGTGTCAACATTCTATTTTCTGTAAAATATTAAAAAAAAAAACCAAAAAACATTTGTTTTGGAATTTCTGTATTTCATGAGATGCGTAATGCCTGATTTATTTATTTTTATCTAAAATTAAAAGAGCCTAAATTAATCAAGAATTATTTGTTTCTCATCAAAAGATGTTAAAGTGTTCCTTTATCACAATTTTAGCGTGAAAATTCTTGAAAAGAAAAACGAGATTTTTTAAAGCACCTATTTATTTATTTATTTATCTATTCATCTATCCATCTATTTATTTATTTATTTATTTATAAGAAGCAGGGATTTATTCTATTTAGTTCTACTTGAGAAAGTCTATTTTAAATTGAAATAAATTATGCCTTAAAACCTTTTAGTCTTACCTCTGACAAGAGAATTAGAGTGGCAAGTTGTTAACATCATAATGATTCAAGTTTAGGTATTTGTGCCAGTCAGAATCCTAAAAATAAGATACTTTCTGCCCCTCGACGCTTCATTGGAATAACTACCTTCTGACAAAGTTACTATTCCTTAAAATATTGTACCATTTTCTTTTGTTCTTCAGCATGTACTCAGATGTTTCATTAGAACCAAAATTTCTGTAGGAAAAAAAGTTTGAAGTTCATACTTTTCAGTGTCTGTGACTATATCTATACTGTATGTATCTATATATCCAGTCTCTTTTCATAGAACTGTGTCCATCACTCTCTTTACAGAAACCATCCTTATCCACCTTGCAAAGGCAGTCCTGGCTCAATACTCACCATTTTTCTCTGAAGCTCCACTTGAATTCAGGTTTCACTATTTGCAGGTTCTAGATGTAGATGGCTGGCACTACACTGGTATCTTGCCAACCAGCAAATGCACTGTATGAAGATTCATACTTCCTATGCATTAAATTTTGTGTTTGGACCTAGTTGTAAATCACATCAATTAGCAGAGCAAGTTTTAGTATTTTGTTTTCTCACGTTAGAGAAACCATTAACTACTAGCATTTTGTATTTTTTGGTGTTGTGTAGTTGATGTTTAAGGAGCATACAGTTCTTAAAAAAAAATCCCAGTAAATTACCTTTTCAAATCAAGAATGTTATAAGTTGTGTTTCATTAGTATCTATTATTTTAATGTCTTGATTGATATAACAGCTGTTCTCAGTGGTCACAACCTCCATGCACACCACCAGACTTTGTTGACTATTCAGCTAGCCTATAATCTGAGCGTATGCATCCCATTGCTACTCCATTTCTTTATCTCATTTATTACGCATCTGCACTTACCCATTTTTCCATTACAACCATCTTTCCACCTTGTCATCATATTGACATTGTAACATAGATGTCTCACATCAATTCTTCTGTTTTCCCACTCTGAAGTTTTGCTTTTTGCTAGTAGTTTCTGGATTTGTGACAGTTCTCTTTCTGTTAACTCCAGGCTGTTATTTGCATTGTTGGTTTGTGGTTTTTTTCACTCATTTGTTTGTTTGTTTTTCAGTAGCCTTCTGCTTCCATTCTTCATCCTGAATAAAGTTATTACTGTTTCAGCTGTTCTCTCATTTGATTCACCATTATTTCAAAATTCAAGACATTTCAAGCCACTCTATTTCCATTCCAAACTATGAGGGACTCAAAGCTGTAATTCTAGTCAGATGGTCCCCAGAACATACAAAGTGTGATTTATTCTATATTTTCCTATGCCATATTTTTTTGCTGCAAAATGGGAAACTGGATATAACATGATACTTGAAAAAAAATATATATTTATTATGATTATCCAAGTATCTAAAGTCTATCAAAATCTAAATACATGTAGATTTCCAAATCAAAATAGATATACCGAATTCAAACTGAAATACTCAAAACTTATGTATTATTTTGTTAATAATGTTCCAAAGGTGTGTTGTGAATGGAAACACTATGCCTTACTCATAAGAGAGAAACAGCAAAACGTTTAATTGTATAAAATGATTATTTAATAAAGCTTAATCATAAGAAGTGACTTCACAAGATTCAAGATGTCAAAGTATCCTTGTTTATTTACTGTATAGAGGATTAAATCAAACACTCACTCAACCAGATATCCTCCTGTTAAGTCACAAGGTTTAGAAGTGGGGAAATGCTTACTTTCTAAACTCCTTGAACCAAAAAGTTAAGGAGCCTGAATGTGGCTGAATTCATTCCTAGTCCTACCTTACATCAGTAGTTTATGCCTATGGAATTTGATACGCACAATAAAAGATGCAATCTTACTTAAGTTCACAAAGCTTAAGAGTTACTCACTTACCAGGATATGTATCAGCAAGGAGTTCTTTTACATCAAGGTATAAGGAATCACTGTGGTGA